>NC_049916.1:16912729-17212729 GCF_001411555.2 Juglans regia | reverse complement strand
ATATGGATCGAACATGGAGTTTGAGGAGGTATTCTTTTCTTTCCTTTGTGTACGGCGATCAACCAAAGTATAAGATGATATTGAAAAATTAGAAAACAAGCTATATATTTTGGATCAACAGTATCTAGCTAGCTAGGCGTCTCATTTTTGAATTTTAGTTTAAGTTGGAGTCTTCGCAAAGTGAAATCCAGTTAAGTGAGTCTTCTATAGACAACCATGAAAACAGGAGAATTAATACATAAAATTACGGAAAGAAAATTCTACAAACTATATAACCATCATCCTACACTACTTATTCTACTATGAGGAGATGATATATATATATATATATATGCCGTTTAATTTTATTTAAATAAAAATGAATATTCTATAGTAATAAAAGTGTCGACACATTTTACATAATAGAATAAAAGTACTAGGATAAGAGTGTGATTTATAGCATTGCTCGTTATGAAAAGAGCGGCACTATATATGATAGTTATGTAGGACTTGCATGACCAATTCAAAACCTCTTATATATATAAATACCAACTTTATTATTTATTTTAGGTAATCATGATTCAGAGTCCTAGCTACTTGTAAGTTGGTGTGGATGGTGTAGATCGATGACCACCCAATCTTCACACTACCGACATAGATTATTTGATTTATAAGAAAATTTAATAGTTCAACTTTTATAGAAAATTAAATCATTTCATGTCAGCGTATTGAAATGTATGTATGTAAGCAAATATAAATTGTGACAGATGAGAAAAAAAAAAATACAAATTGTGACCAATTAATTCTCTCTCTCTCTCTCTCTCTCTCTCATCAAATGGGTACTACATGATGTCTCGCTCTATAATTAATATACAAGCTGGGTTCATTGGATATTCTTTAATTATTCTGTTAAATATATAAGGAGTGATATTTTAATGCAAAAGGCTCTAGAAAAAGGCGAAAAAGAGGATATGAACGGCTTGAAGGAAGACTAATTACAAATAACAACGACAGTTGTGTTAGGCAATGATTTTGTCTAAGAGGCATGCGGCCAGCTTTCCTAATTAAAGCAAGATATATATATATATATTAAATTAATTAAGAAGAAAATCCCTGTTCCCGGCCAGTCAAAAGTAGAACAAATGATCTATGCATGGAGAAAGGCTGAAAGCTGGGGCTTGTTTTCAAAGGGACATTAGCCAGCGGAACATGTCGCTGACTTCCCTTTGGTCTAACCAGTTGGTTTGTGCATAAAAGGTCACGATTTAAGAGAAAATCGGATCGTTGGAAACCAATATTAATTTTTCTATACGTACGCACTATTTTTCTTTTTTAAGTTTTATTCATTTGTGATATCCCTAGCAGCTAAGGCATAATCTGATCATGCATGGACCACATGATCTCTAATAATACATCATCATGTGCATCATGATCATGATGTTCATATACATATGTTGCTCGGTCGAGATAATTAAATACATGAGTCTGAAAGCTGGGGAGTCTCTTAGCAAAGTTGCTTGCTATATGGGGACAATACTGCATGATGATTAATCATATATTTCATTCATTGCCTGCGCATGCATCATCATCATGTGTGAAAGAGGAGCTCTAATTAAGCATTGTATCATTCTCGAATTTGGACAAAAACTAAGAAAATCTTGATGATCTATTAGCTACCAACTCCAACAAACGTACGTACAGTTGGTTTTATATAAATTAGCTGATGGCATGCATGCATGCATGATGGGCTTCAATGTTGAATGAAGATTTGTAGGATTTATTAGGCCAAGTCACAACCATTTCTTTCAAATTCGATGATCATCGAATTTTGTTTACGGATTTGCTTTTCATATTGTAACTGATTACTTGCTACCAGAGCCGAAGCACCTATATATGTTTACTGCCTTAAGCACTCCACCTTCAACACAATAGTCTTTGAGATTTAAATTTCGAAAAATTATATTATCAAGTCGTGTAGATTAGTAGTTAGTAAAGTGCTTACATGGTATAACTTATATAATTTGAAACATAACTTTTAAAAATTTTGAATTTTATAAATCAAATCTTATCATTTAAGTGATGGATGATATACTTTACACACCGACTTGAGAATAGACTAATTCTTAAATTTAATGTTCTAGCTAGATATGGTAAACATTGAAGTGACAAGTATTTGAATTTTTTTAAAAGCGATAAATTAATATTCAGCTTGCTACACCTTTGTCATTGAAATTGAAATTAAGAATATTTAGTGAAACCCAACTCATAATTAGTTGTGGATTAATACTCTAATGTACGTACGTAAGTACTATATGTATATTATGCATCAATATATACTAATTATGTACTTATTTGTGCATTTTCCATTTTGCCTCTCACTTGCATAAGCTAGCTGATAGATGATACTATTAAGCATGCATATATATAAAAAGATATATGGCCGGTTTTTCATATTTTTCCCTTCACCTTTTATCACTAAAGAATCAAACCTAGAGCCAAGAGCCTGATGACCAGATGACATATGACTTAGTTCTTCAAATGGAAAACCTGGTTTCGTAACCCCCCACACCTCTTGTATAAACAAAAATAAAGAAAGAAAAGAACCAAACCTAGCCATAGAAATTAGCAGAACATTCTTAGGTTGTTATCTACACATAAATGGCACAATATCAGCTTGATGGAACTTTCAAAATCTAAGCCTTTAGAAGAGAGAGTTTATATCGTTTTTAATGTGTGTTTGGGAAGGCTTCTCAGTCCAGAGCCAGAAGCCCTTTTAGTCCCAAGTTTAGGCTGATTTTGATTATCCTGCTTATATATCTTTATATGTCAAAGCAGATCATAGCATAAAGCTAAACGAGCCACTTGACTAGGCCGGATATGATCGGTAATTGGCCCATGAAGGCCATGCCTTGCTATTTAAATTTCAATTATTTGTAACATCCCAATTAAGCTCGACAAAACAATATTATGGTTGGCCTATGCAACATTCTTTGGTCACAATTAAGGGCCTTTCAATCCTCTGCTAATAGTCCATTTCTTTAAAATGGGCCGAGTCACCACTTTTAAAAAGGCCCGATTTAGTAAACATAGGTTTAAGCCTATTAGAGGTGATTATTAACGCCCAACAATAACAACAACAACAACAATAATCATCATCATCATCATCATCAAAGATAAAGTGGTCGTATCATTGAATTTGTCTATGGAATAAAATTATTCATTACTATTAGTCACACTTTTTATCTATTGAATAAAATTAAGCTACTTCTGTAATGTTCTTTTATGTTTTGGAGTTTAAAGAAAAAAAAAGCGTACCAGTCCTATTAAGGAATAAGGACTAGTATCCTATTTGATAATTAATTATATTTAACAACTTTAATAAAAAAATACCTTATGCTAGGGTTTCTAAATGGAAAAATATAATTGTAAGCGATTCTACGCATTAATAAACGCATCCATTCAATATGATTGATCAGAAAGTAAATTTTATTGAAAACAATGCTAATTTGAATTTAGAATATAAAGACAACAATATTGATACGCAGATTAATACACAAACTTACTTGTACCTAGGTGCCCGTCCTGCCAATTTGCTGTCTCAATCTCCACAATCTCTCTCTGAGATTGAAATCCCTTTCTAGCCTTCAAAGATCGTTGATGGTGAGATATGTGTGGTTTTTTCGAAGGAAGAAATTCTGCTGCCCCATTTCGCTTTTCGCTAGTCATAAAATTTCTTCGTGAACGCCCATCACTTGATGCTATACGTGCTTTTATTTGAAGCTGCTGGGGGTTACAATCTCAACCTATAGTTTCGAGCATGAGGAAACATAGCCATGTCTTTGTGTGGTTCTCTAATGAAGCAGACTTCATGAAAGCTTTCTCCCGTGAAATATGTGACATCGATGGTGTTCCTTATTGGGTCTTTCACTGGACAACAAGTTTTAATGAGGATGAGGAGCCACCTGTGGTCCCTATTTGGATTGCCCTACTAGTGTAACCACTGAATTTGTACCATGAATATTTTATTCGTAATCTCACCCTGCATCTTGGAAAATATATACGTCGAGATAACTGCACGAGGTGTGCCACACGCACAGATAGGGCGCGCATATGTATTGAGATGGATGCTTCAAAGGCTCTTCTAGACAGGTTTTGGATTGGACTTCTCAGATTGCCAACGAGTTGGTTACAAGAAGTTGTGTAGGAGACACTTCCTGCTTATTGTATGGACTATAAAATGTAAGGGCATAATGTGAAGAACGATAAAAGGAAGGTGAGAGATGGGGAGGAATGCACAAAGAAGGTTTGGGTGAGAAAAAATGTTGGAAATATTTTCAAAATAATATATATAATATTTATTATTAATAATATTTTTGGGTTATTTTGAAAGTTGTGAATTGTTTTGGAAAGAGAGGAATTAAGGAAAGCGACATTGTAACGCGCCTTGAAGCAAACTTTCTCTCACTATTGTCTATTTTGCAGCCCCTTTAATTCAACAATCTTAAGACAATATTCGTTACTAATGGCACATAGTTTGAGAGAGTTTGCTGCGGATTTTGTTAAACTCGAACGTTTTGATGGAGCCAATTTTCGACGCTGACAAAAGAAGATGCACTTTCTCCTGGCTGGTCTTAAAGTGGTGTATGTTCTAACCACTTCTAGGCCGCCTGCAAATAAGGATGAGACAATTGCTCAAAGTCGGCCAAGAATCAAGTGGGAACAAAACGACTACATCTGCAAGGGTCACATCTGCAGTGCAATGTCTGACACATTGTTTGATACGTACCAGAAGAAAGCAACCGCCAAGGATCTTTGGGACGCACTTGAGGCTAAGTATCTTTTAGAAGATGCTACAAGTAAGAAATTTCTGACTACCAAATTTTTCAGTTATAAAATGGTAGACTCTATGCCTATTGTTGAACAATTCAATGAAATTATGCATATTCTTGATCAATTCACTCAACACAATATGAAGATGGATGATTCTATATCGGTTTCATCCATTATCGATAAACTTCCTCCATCATGGAAAGACTACAAAAGAAGTCTAAAGCATAGAAAGGAGGAAATGTCTCTGGAAGATCTAAGCCAACATCTTCGTATAGAAGAGGAAATAAGGCTCAGAGATGGTAAAGAAGAGCGTGACTCTTTGACCTCCAATATGCATATGGTAGAGGAAGGGAAGACTCACAAAATTGGACAACTCAAGAAATCTGGATATGAAAACCGGAAGAGAAAGAATGACTTTGGAAGAAAACAAAGTTACTTCCAAGGCAAGAATCAGAAGAAACTGAGTGTAAATTGGTTTCATTGTAGAAAGCCAGGCCATTACAAAAGAGATTGTCGTTTCCTTAAAAAGAAACAACAAAACTCTGACTCCAAAGAGAATTTTATGGCCATGATTTCTGAGGTCAATATTCTCGAAGGAGACAACTCTTGGTGGATTGACTCGGGAGCAACAAGACATGTTTGCAAAGACAAGAGTTTGTTTAAAAAGTATGAGTCGGAAGAAGATGGATGTGTTATCTACATGGGAAATTCATCCACTGCTACAGTTAAAGGCAAAGGCACAATAGATTTGGAGTTCACATATGGAAAAGTGCTTACTCTCAGGGATGTATATCATGTACCAGAAGTTAGGAAAAATCTTGTATCTAGTAATCTTCTGAATAAGTATGGGTTTAAATTAGTTTTTGAGTAAGATAAATTTGTTCTGACCAAATGGGGTAATTTTGTGGGGAAGGGATATTTGAGTGAACGCATGTTCAAACTCAATATTAATAATAAAGTGAATGTTTCTGCTTATATGATTGATTCATATTCTTTATGGCATTGTCGTTTAGGACATGTTCATGCTAGAAAGCTTGATGACATGGTTAATTTAAGTTTAATTCCTAAATATGCTAAAGATATGATAGATAAATGTAGAATATGCATGCAAACAAAAATTACAAGAAAATCTTTTTCTAGAGTAGAAAGAACTTCATCTTTATTGCAATTAATACATAGTGATGTATGTGACATGCATAGCACACCTACTAGAGGAGGTAAAAAATATTTTGTGACTTTCATAGATGATTTCTCTAGATATTGCTATGTTTATTTGATGCATTCAAAAGACAAAGTTTTGGATAATTTTAAGGCATATAAAAATGAAGCAGAAAATCAATGTGATGTCAAGATAAAATGTCTTAGATCCGATAGAGGAGGTGAATATCACTTTCCTGCTTATTGTGAATCTGTATGCATTATTTATGAAACTACTATGGCTTACACTTCACAACAAAATGGAGTGGCGGAAAGGAAAAACAGAACTTTAGTAGAGATGGTTAATGCCATGCTTACTAATTCTGGTTTAAACAAAAGTTTTTGGGGAGAAGCTATGCTGACAGCATGCTATATTTTGAATAGAATACCCCACAAGAAAACTAAAGTTTCTCCATATGAATTATGGAAGAAAAGAAAACCAAACTTAAATCATTTTAAAGTTTGGGATTGTCGAGCCATAGTTAGATAACCTGAACCTAAGATAAAGAAGTTATGACAAAAAGCCATTGAGTGCATTTTCTTAGGTTATGCACATCACAGTGTTGGCTATAGATTCCTAGTCGTGGAACCTAACAGTTCTGTTGATGTCAATACAGTGATTGAATCCAGGGATGCTAAATTTTTTGAAAATAGATTCAGTGAAATTCCACTTTTTAATGATAAAATAGTGGAACTAGACAGATCATTTGAAAATAATGGTGAATCTAGTGAACCATTTGAACCAAGAAGGAGTAAACGAGTAAGAACTGAAAAGTCATTTGGACCAGATTTTGTTGTGTACTTGGTAGATGGTACAAGAGATTCATCTTGTAACCAAATCATGATTACACACAATGTTGAGAATGATCCTATGACGTATGAAGAGGCTATGAAGTCTCAGGATGTAGCTTTTTGGAAAGAAGCTATTAATGATGAAATGGATTCAATCATGGGTAATAATACTTGGAAATTAGTAGATTTACCCCCTGGTTCGACACCTATTGGTTGCAAATGGATTTTTAAAAGGAAACTGAAAGTAGATGGAACAATTGAAAAGTTTAAGGCAAGACTAGTAGCAAAGGGTTTTACCCAGAAGGCAGGTTAGATTATTTTGATACCTACGCACCAGTTGCTAGGATTGCTACTATCAGAACTTTGATTGCCTTAGCAGCAATCTACAAGTTTGAAATCCATCAAATGGATGTTAAGACTACATTCTTGAATGGTGAATTAGAAGAAGAAATTTACATGGAACAACCCGAGGGGTTCGTCATGCTTGGCCAAGAACATAAAGTTTGTAAATTGGTTAAGTCACTTTATGGACTTAAACTAGCACCAAAATAATGGCACGAAAAGTTTGATAAAGCTGTAGTGAAAAATGGTTTTAGGATACATGAATCTGATAAATGTGTCTACAGCAAGTTCAATGGAAATAAATGTGTTATAATATGCTTATAGTAGATGACATGTTGATTTTTGGCACTAATAATCTGAGCATTGAAAGTACTAAGAAATTTTTGACATCAAATTTCGATATGAAGGATTTGGGTATTGCAAATGTGATTTTGGGTATTAGAATTATAAGAAATGATAATGGTATAACTCTAACCCAATCACATTATATTGAGAAAATATTGAAAAAGTTTAATTACTTTGATTGCAAACCCATGGCTACACCTTTTGATTCAAATTTTAAATTGTATCCTAATACTGGGAGAGCAGTGGATCAACTTGAATATGCTAGAGTTATTGGTTGTCTAATGTATGCTATGACATGTACTAGACCTGATATTGCATTTGCAGTAGGCAAACTTAGTAGGTACACTAGTAACCCTAGTCATATTCATTGGATAGCTGTACAAAGAATTTTCAAATATTTGAGAAATACAATAAATTATGGTATTGAGTATAGCGGATTTCCTTAGGTAGTAGAAGGATACACAGATGCCTGTTGGATAACTGAGCATGATGATCACAAGTCAACCAGTGGGTGGATATTCACCCTTGGTGGAGGAGCAATCTCCTGGGGATCAAAGAAGCAGACATGCATAACTGACTCTACCATGGCAGCAGAGTTTATAGCATTGGCTTCTTGTAGCAAAGAGGCAGAGTGGCTGAGAAATTTATTAATAGAGGTTTCGATTTGGCCAAAACCAATGCAACCAATATCTTTGCATTGTGACAGTCAGGCTACACTGTCGCGGGCCTATAGCCATATATATAATGGCAAGTCTAGGCATATTGGTTTACGACATAGCTATGTGAGGCAATTACTCACAGATGGAGTAATTACAATTGATTTTGTGAGATCTTGTCAAAATTTGGCAAATCCATTAACTAAATGACTTGCAAGGGATTTGATGTGGAAGACATCAAAGGGGATGGGTTTAAAGCCAATATAATAAAATCACCAATAATGGAAACTCGACACAACTCTTGAACATATCAAGACTTGAGTTCAATGAGCAAAATACATTATATGTCCGTGATTTGCAAGCACTGTGATATTTAAATTAGTTTTAGAACTAATTTATCATCCTAAGGTTTGAAGTGCTTGGTACTGTAATGAAAAGGAGAGGTTGAGCAATAAGCTCTTAATAGATTTATAACATGGTTATGTTTAAGTGTTTAGTTACAGGACATTTTTGATAAGTCTACCTATATGAGTGTCGGGGGTGGTGCCGCCTCCTATGCGAATTAAGGCTTTGTCACTAGAGCGCTTATGAAACCAGGATATAGACACAAGGCCAATCCACGTGTCGGCTTTTATGAACTACCTAAAGAGAAGAAAATTGATATGTGAGATATATCCGGCTAATCATATAAAATCGCTAGTTCAAAGCATTGTCTACTATGCCATTCTGGTTAGCTTTGATGTATTTTCACTATGTGAAGGTTCAAGTCCAAAAGACACCTTCATTTATGTATAAGTTTTCCTATTCTAACCAAGATGTATTTTGAAAATGGTGGGGGATTGTTGGAAATATTTTCAAAATAATATATATAATATTTATTAATAATAATATTTTTGGGTTATTTTGGAAATTGTGAATTGTTTTGGAAAGAGAGGAATTAAGGAATATGCATATGGTAGAGGATGGAAGACTCACAAAATTGGACAACTCAAGAAATCTGGATATGAAAACTGGAAGAGAAAGAATGACTTTGGAAGAAAACAAAGTTACTTCCAAGGCAAGAATCAGAAGAAACTGAGTGTAAATTGCTTTCATTGTAGAAAGCCAGGTCATTACAAAAGAGATTGTCGTTTCCTTAAAAAGAAACAACAAAACTCTGACTCCAAAGAGAATTTTATGGCCATGATTTCTGAGGTCAATATTCTCGAAGGAGACAACTCTTGGTGGATTGACTCAGGAGCAACAAGACATGTTTGAATCAGAATGCAGAACAAAACATTTTCATTTTCAGAGTGCGGAAGCAGAACATGTTATCAAAATATCAGAGTGAAGATTTAGAAATAATTTCATTCAAAATACTCTTTGGCATAGCATAAATGATCATCATCATCATTAGAACATCATATCAGAACAGAGACCATGTATAATCCCCATGGTAGGGTTGTGCATCTGCGGATAGCCAAGCAGAACATGAAACACTCTGTCACCAAGGTGTGCACTCAAAACAGAGACTACTATTATAACCCGTGGCAGGGCCATATCCACTATTATTACCCGTGGTTAGGCCGTATCCACTATTATTACCCGTCGTTGGGCCGTATCCACTATTATAACCCGTCGTTGGGCCGTATCCACTATTATAACCCGTGGTTAGGCTGTATGCCACTATTATCACCCGTGGCAGGGCCGTAACTGAACAGAATGGAAACAAAATCAAATTCAGAATCAGAGAGTCATGCCAAAGGTTTTAGAAATCACGTCTTATCCAAACAGAGTACTGAACAAAAATCTTTGGAACATAACAAAATCATATCACAACATAATTTATGCACAAATTTCATATTCGCTCTCATTTTCAAAGTTTAGAAACAGAATGTCAAAAATAAGCTCATGTCTACACCAGTCATGACAGAAAATACTTTCTTCTTAAATAGAATCTCATGAGTAATGCAGAACAAATATCTGAGGTTGTTTTTAGAATTCTTTTCATAGCAAAACATGCACATTTTTTTAAAAAATGACCTCAGATCATTTTATTTAATGCAAAGTCTAGCATAGGAACCCCGCTTACCTGGACTTTTTAGCTTTTCACAATTTTCCTCAAAATGTCGAACAATTAACAATCGTCACCTATCAAATAATCAAGTAATTCCCGTAAATAATTGTCACCTATCGATATTCACTAAGCTCTTCAACTGGATGGCACCAGTTCGAATCATCGCGTGCGCGCTTGGGAAATTAAAATTTGTTTTTTCTAAGCATTGCAGCGCCTTGCGCATGGAGCCCCTCCTGATGCGTTGCTACGCCTCGTGCATGCCCGCATGTAGTGCGTCGCGCCCTTGAGCCCATGCGTTACGGTGCTTCACGCCTTGGAGCTCTAGCCGCATGGAGAGCCATCTTCATAAATCATTTAAAATGATTCTTGCCATAGGGATGACTAGAACTCCAGTCCTTTGGTAAACTAGATCCATAATTACCACTCAACCAACGGGTGGCTTGTGCTGCTTGTAGAGATGCAAAGTTTTATAACTCTCATAAACATTCCACATCTTCTCTCTTTCCAAAGTAACTTACAACTTCCAAAATTAACCCAAAAATATTATTAATAATAAATATTATATATATATATATATATATTATTTTGAGGAATTAAGTAGGTTATTTTATAAGTTTAGGATTAAATATCGATAGGTGACGATTATTTACGGGAATTACTTGATTATTTGATAGGTGACGATTGTTAATTGTTCGACATTTTGAGGAAAATTCTGAAAAGCTAAAAAGTCCAGGTAAGCGAGGTTCGTATGCTGGACTTTGCATTAAATAAAATGATCTGAGGTCATTTTTTAAAAAAATGTGCATGTTTTGCTATGAAAAGAATTCTGAAAA
This sequence comes from Juglans regia, assembly GCF_001411555.2. Taxonomy (NCBI): domain Eukaryota; kingdom Viridiplantae; phylum Streptophyta; class Magnoliopsida; order Fagales; family Juglandaceae; genus Juglans; species Juglans regia. The sequence goes on along the minus strand of NC_049916.1, from coordinate 17,201,699 downwards.
CAACCTCAGATATTTGTTCTGCATTACTCATGAGATTCTGTTTAAGAAGAAAATATTTTCTGTCATGACTGGTGTAGACATGAGTTTATTTTTGACATTCTGTTTCTAAACTTTGAAAATGAGAGCGAATATGAAATTTGTGCGTAAATTATATTGTGATATGATTTTGTTCTGTTCCGAAGATTTTTGTTCAGTACTCTGTTTGGATAAGACGTGATTTCTAAAAACCTTTGACATGACTCTCTGATTCTGAATTTGATTCTGTTTCTGTTCTGTTCCGTTACGGCCCTGCCACGGGTAATAATAGTGGCATACGGCTCAACCACGGGTTATAATAGTGGATACGGCCAACCACGGGTTATAATAGTGGATATAGCCCTGCCACGGGTTATAGTAGTGTTCTCTGCTTTGAGTGCACACCTTGGTGACAGCGTGTTTCATGTTCTGCTTGGCTATCCGCAGATGCACAACCCTACCACGAGAATTATACATGGCCTCTGTTCTGATATGATGTTCTGATGATGATGATGATCATTTATGCTATGCCAAAAAATAATTTGAATGAAATTATTTCTAAATCTTTGCTCTGATATTTTGATGACATGTTCTGCTTCCGCACTCTGAAAATGAAAATGTTTTGTTCTGCATTCTGATTTCTGTAAATGCTCATGTTTATACACTGGTATATGTTCTCTGCTTACTGAGTTGTTGATAACTTACCCCTTATCTCCATATATTTTTCAGATAATTTTGATGGTTTAGCTGGAGAGCAAGAGTAGAAAGTTTAGCAATGTGTAATGATCGTAGTGGAATAAGTGCCTGAGGGTACAAATGCTTATTTGAGAGTCGTAGTTAGTAAACTGATTTATTTTTCGAGTATTTGATTTGATGAGTTGAGGATGTTTTCGAGTTTTTGGAGAATTTCTAATTTATGTTATTGGAGATTTCTTTATTGTCGCCATGGAGGAACTTAGATTTTTTGTTTGATTAAGTGTATTAATATTTTATGGGATTTTCTCGAGTTTATAGTTGTGTTATTTAAGTTAACAGAATCTTATGAGTAATGCAGAACAAATATCTGAGGTTGTTTTCAGAATTCTTTTCATAGCAAAACATGCACATTGTTTTAAAAAAGGACATCAGATAATTTTATTTAATGCAAAGTCTAGCATAGGAATTCTTTTCAGGATTCCTAATGCGCGCACGCAGTGATTCAAACTGGTGCCATCCAGTTGAAACGGAAGCTAGGCGACCATTGGATTAAGTCCAACCGTTGTGTCATTTGGCAGCAGGCATAATATATGTATCTATTCCCAACAGTTTTCAGAATTATGAAAAGTTATTACTTTTCATTCACAACCTTTGGTCATCTATAAATAGACCCATTGGCCTGCCATTTGAAGAGGATAGAATATAATTTCAAATTCTCTCTCTCTCCCAAGTTCTTCACTTCTTCATATTATTAGAACTTGTTAGAATCTGTTTGTTCTCGAGAGAAAATATTTTTAATTTCTTGGTTGAATTGCAAAATTTGAGAGTATTCGGGGTCTAATTTCGTGTGTGCATAACGCAGTTAGACAAACAGACTTGTTCTGGGCTTCATTGTATCTTGAAGGCAAATTCGCTTGTAATTCGTGTGCATACCGTTATTGGTGGAGGCGAATATTGTCTTAAGGAAAGCGACATTGTAACGCGCCTTGAAGCAAACTTTCTCTCACTATTGTCTGTTTTGCAGCCTCTTTAATTCAACAAAAAAGACTCAGGAAATCCCTAAGGATGATAACATAGATCCAGCGATAAATGAATAGCAACATGATTATGATAAGGGGAAGGATATGGATTCGGATGATGACATGCCTGAACTAGAAGATTTACCTACTAATGAATTGTCACAAGGGTCTTCTGGAGATAATAGATGGGGGAAAAGAGGTGCCATCCAGGCTTGTAGAAGATCTTGTGCTTTGTTTGGAGCCTTCTAATCCTGAGAAGGCTAGGCAAGAACCAGTGGTACAAAGAATGCTAATGGAGGAGGAGCTTGAAAAAGATGGGGACAGCTTGGCGAATGATCTTGATGATGATAAAGAAGATTCAATACATACTAGATCTCCCTATGGAGCACCTTAGTAAGGATAAGCATTATTTGTTTGACAAGGGGAATCATGAAACAGAGGATGGCATGGGAAATAAAGTGAGAAGTTTGTCTAGGGCAAGCCCATTCGCTTGGATTTATGATGAGTCCACTCCTTTTCTGGAACCTGAGAAGTCTAGGAACCTCCAAACAAAGGCTATGTAAGTTGATTCGAATGAAAAAGCCTTGTATATTTGCTTTAGCAGAACCTTTTCTACTGGAAAGAAAAATGTGGTGTTTTAATAAGAGTTTTTTAGTTTGTTGATGGTATGTCTAATGAAGCTCAAGGGGGTAAATTATGGTTGTTATGGGGCGCTGGAATAAATGTTCAGGTCCTTTATAGTGGTGCCCAACATATCACTATTGCCTTGACAGAGAACAAAAGAACAATATATGTTTCCTTTGTTTATGCTCGATGCACTCAACAGGAGCATAGGGAGTTATGGGAGACATTAGAAACTGATGTTCTGAGAGACAAGCCTTGGTTTATCATTGGGGATTTCAATATTATTCGGTCAAACTCTGAAAGAAGGATAGGAAGGCCTAGAGCTTGGCGGGCCATGGAAGACTTTAATTTTTTTTTTTATTGACTTTGTGCGCCTATCTGAGGTGCAATTTATTGGCAATAGTCTCTCGTGGTGTAACGGGCAGGGCAGTCTATCTCGTAGTTGGGCATGGTTGGGTCAATCTTTTTTTAATCCAACAGCTATGTTGGAGTTTCCTCATGCTCACATGCATTACCTTTCATGCTCTACCTCTGATCACTCCCCAATGATTATTTCATTGGAACAAGTTGTGGCTCCCTATGGATTTCCTTCTTTTAAATTCCAGCAAATGTGGGTGGGTCACGATTCTTTTATGGAGTGTGTTAAACAAACGTGGAACGGGGATGAAGTTCAGGACTCGAGTTTATATATGCTGGCAAGGAAACTCAAGAGATTGAAGGGGGTCTTAAGTGCCTGGAATAAGAAGATTTTTGGGCGTATAGGGGAACAGATTCGAGATCTTGAGGAGAGGATTGAGGCCCTTGATGAGCAATTACAACAATGCTATTCCGAAGAGGTGGAACTTGACCTATTGACTTCTCGCCTTGAGCTCTCTACTTGGCAGCAAAGGGAGTCTACACGGTTAGCCCATCAATGTAAGCAAACGTGGCTTGATTCAAGTGAGATTAACTCCAAATTTTTTTGGCTTTGAAGACCCATAATAATTAGGTGGTGCATGAGATGTAGTTACATTCTGGTCGTAGGCTCATGTCACATGAAGACATTCAAGTTGAAGTAGTTAAATACAACGAGGACTTTTTAACTAATAAGCACTCGGGTGCTTTGCCGGATTTATCTTTCATTATGAATCCTATAGTATCAAATGTTGACAATGATAATTTCTACAAGCTCCCTTCAATCCCAGAAATAAAGGATGTGCTCTTCTCCATTCTTGTGGATAGTAGCCCGAGACCTGATGGCTTTAAGTCAGGCTTTTTCAGATCTTGTTGGGAGATAGTGAGTAGTGATGTAGGTGATGCAGTTCATGACTTCTTCAAGGGCTCCCCTCTCCCATACTACGATGCTACGACTTTGGTTCTTATTCCAAAGGTGGAGTGCCCTTCAGGATTTATTAAATTCAGGCCTATTAGCCTGTGCAATGTGATCTATAAGGTGTGCTCTAAGATTCTAGTGGGTTGTCTTTCCCCTTCCTCTCTCAATTTATTTATCCAAAACAAGGGGCTTTCATCCCAAATCGTTGTATCTTTGAAAATATAAGTTTGACTGAGGAGATGATTCATAGTATTAAGAAGCCTAATCATTGTGGGAACGTGGTTCTTAAAATTGATATGGCTACGACCTATGACAATATCAATTGGGGTTTTCTTATGCATATTATAAAGCACCTTGGTTTCTCGGATAAGGCTTGTGGGCTCTTAATGTAGTGTGTCTCCTCTCCCTGCTTTTTGGTGGTTATGAATGGGATCTCTAAAGGTTTTTTTCCAGGAAGCCGTGGATTGAGGGAAGGGGACCCCATCTCACCATACCTCTTCATCATGGTGTAGGAAATTCTTTCTCGCATGTTAAAGAAGTCGATTCAAGATGGCAAGATTGCTCTTTTCTTTCATCCTAGAGGTACCCCTCTTATTTCTATGAGGCTTGGTCGGGTCAAAGTGTGAGCAAAGAAAAATCCTCAATTGTGATCTCCAAAAATATCACTCCTCAGTGAAGGCATAGCATCCTTCAGATTACTGGTTTTAGTGAAGGAAATATGCCTTTTAAATATCTTGGGGCCCCTATTATCTATGGACGGTTGAAAGCTATACATTTAGATGAACTGGTGGATCGAATAAGAAACCGTAGAGGGGTTGGCAAAATCATTTCTTGTCTAATGGGGCCTGGTTGTTTTTTATTAAATATGTCTTGGCTAGTGTGCTGATTCGTATGTTATCTATTATTCACGCCCCTATTTCGGTGATAAAGACCATTCACAAGTGCATGAGCAATTTTTTTTGGGGTGTTAAAGATGGCAAGCCGAAAAAATAGTGGTGTGGTTGGACAAAGATGAGCATTCCTTATCAGGAGGGGGTCTTGGTTTGAGGAACCTTCAAGATGTTAAAAAATCTCTCCATATGAAATTTGCATGAAAGTTGATAAAGGATAATTCTCTTTGGTCCAATTTTTTCCGTGCTAAGTATATAAAAAATAACCATATTTCTCTTATTAAGCCTGGAAATGGAAGTCGGTTTTGGAAGATGGTCCTCTCTTGTGTGTCGGACATTCTTAAAAATTCGTGGAGAGTAAAGGATGGTGAAGCACATTCAGAGCTAGATTCACTAGAAGTTTCATCCTTATTGTGGACTAAATCACTATCTAGGTGGGGCTTCTTCCCTTTCCGCTCTAGTGGAATGGAAGTGGCTTTTTTTTGCCCATGAGGATTGGATGGAACCTAAAATAGTTGTGTCCAAAAACCTGCGAACGACTTGTCATAACCAGAAATTGGTCAATGTTCACTTAAGTAAGAAGAAAATCGATATAAACTGCCTTAGAGTTCTGTCCAACCCAAGAATAAACTTGTTGAATGTAGGCCTCCTCTAGAAACTCTTGGCGGCTAGCTGCTACTGCCGGATATTCTCAACCTGAACCAAATACAAAGAAATATTTCTTGTGTCAATCCTTTGGGTGAGAATAGCGGGTCACTAGACACGCCTCCCTACACTTAGTCCACGAGTGGAAACTACTTAACATCGAATACCATGAGTATAAAAGAAGTCCTGATTAGTGAGGTCAGGATATTTCTTGTCAACAGACTCCAAACGTGACGCCACACAACGCAACACAACGTACAATCCTCCCAGCATTAGAGTGGAGCTGAGAAGGGACTAGACCCAAATAATCCAAAACGTCCTGAACCAAGCAAAAAATGGGGAGTCGTAACCCCATCAGAAAAAATTTATGTAGGGTCACTCGTTCGAAAAATCCCTCCAAATCAATGGCTTGGCGATGGGCCCCAGGACTCCATACAAGTTACTCACCAAACCTAGGTCTAGTTGTGAAGTTGTACCAGACCAACGGTGGCTGTCAAAGTCATCTGGGTGGTAGGAACTAACACCTCAGGCTTGTTAGGAGATGACTGGGATGCAAAGGACGGGAGCCATGAGAAACGAAGCGAGAAGCGTTAATAGGGGCTATTGGCAACAACGAATATTGAAAGATGAAAAGTTAGGGTTTTGAGGAGAGTAGCACTATAAGAAGCAATTAGGGTTTTGGGAAGAAGGCACAACGACAGGAAATGGAAAAATATGAAGAGTGAGTTTAAATAAGAGTAGTGACTATAACGTCCTTCAAGAAATTCAAAGGCCATAATTTCTTTTAGTTAGATTGTTAATAGGTCATGCAAACTTAGGAGAAATTTCATAGATAGAAGACTAGTTTAAATTTCGGTTCATTAGCTTAGTAAATGGGTCAATCGGAAAATGCCACATGGCACCTAACGTGTCACGTCACCAACCAGCTATCACATCGCCATGTAGGAGGTTGAGTGAAAATCAAGCAAACCTTATGCTCTCTTGCATGCCCATGCCTCTCTTACACCCACCATACCCTTTCACCTACACATGTACCTTCTTGACTAGCCCTCAATAAGAGGTTTGAAATCCCAAACCCCAAATTGAAACCGAAATCCCAAATGACCTCCATGCTTCACTCGGTTTTGTCCATCCTTTTCCCACTTGACTTATGAAATTTTTACAAGCCACCATCATGCCTTTGTGTACTCCTCTTACATGCACATGCTCCTCTATTACACCATAGTACCACCCATGACCAACCCCTATTGAATTAGAACTTGAAACCTCAACCAAACCCCAAACTAAAGCAATCGATTGCTAAGGAAAATGCACCAACCAAATGGCCTCCGCTTTTTGCCTCCTTCCACATGCAATGCTACCCTTGAATGATCACCTCCATGCCCTACCATTTACTTCCTTTTCAGCCCAAAAAGTGACCCTCATACTCAAGCATACCACCCACTCCCATCCCCCACCCAATTAGTCAACATCATAGCCCAACCACCGAAGATTTTTGTCCAAGCCACCAAACAACCTTCCCATCACCCACACCCTACCCTAACCAACCACAAGCAACCCCTCCTTCATCCCTCTTAGTGCCACATTCCCCACCATCTCTCCTCACTTACGCACAAGCCAACTTTCACACTTTGGCAAATTTGAGAGCAAACCGAGTGAGTGAAGTAGAGTTAGAAGGAGCTAGACTTTTCCTCTTGGTGATTAGCTTGGTAAGTTTTTTTCTCAACCTCTCCAATCCTATTTTATGTTACTCTAAGTTAAGATCTTGTTGGTTGAGTGTTGGAATAATATTCCTTAAGGTTTAATGATTGAATATTAAGGATGTTGGAGTTTAAGGATTTAGCGAGCATGTATTTTTTGTATTGGGGTTTTGTGTTGAAATGTTATATAATCTTAGGTATTTTCAGTTCTAATGATGATAGTATCATATATGGTATGCAATTCTTTGGTTTGGGTTCATAGCACAAGAGATTTCATTAGAGAAATTGCATGCTCCATTAGGGTTATGGAAAACCAAAACTCTAAGCATGAAGTTCTTTGATAAAGTTTATTCTTTGAGCTCTAGACTCTTGGCTTGGTGATTGGATGCTATAAATTCTTGGTAGGAATTGAATCTACGTATAGTTTTATTTTGAGCCTTGTGAAAAGGGTTTAAGTTGAGTCCTTGAAGAACATGCATGAGCACATGATCTTAATGTAAGTTTTGAGATTTGTGACTAGTTATCTACGTTAATCTTGAATTTGGTTATGATATGCTTCGAAATGATGCTAAGACCTAGCTAGGGCATAACTATGATGTGTATGGGTGAATTAATTCAAGAAAATTTCATGTTCCCTAAAGATTTAGTCAAAATATTCTAGAAAAAAAAAAAAAACATGTTTTGGTTTAGGGTTTGAGGCACATATCAGTTTCTATCTCCTTGATATCTTGCATTTTATTACTTAGTGATATGTGTTATCAACTAGGAATGAGTACTTACCATGATAGAAGCTAGGGTTGATGATTTATTAAGGTTCTTGAAGTTATTTACAAGAGAAATGCTAGAATTGTCACATCAAGGTTTCAGATCGTATAGTTGTTGATAATTGGTGTTGATTACTTCATATGACAAGTATATGACCATGATGTTTATGTGTTGGTGTCTGGAAATGATTCTAAGCTAGGGATTAAGTGTGGTTATGTGTTAAATTCAGATTATAGCATAAATGGTATGCAAGGAGGATAAAAGATCACATAAATTGGAAATTAGCGTTTAGAGGTTTTGGCCAAGGCAAGGTTCTCATAGTAGATGTTTGATTTTGTATATTCTAAGTTCCTAAAAGGACTCAGAATAGGAAATAAATAACGTTTGTCAAATTTGGTGAAATTTGGAGCCTATTTATAGTTATTGAAAGTTTAGGGGCCTATTTGTAAATTCACAAGAGTTAAGGGGCAATTTTGTAAAATATTGCACAAGTAGTAAATTCTGTATTTATTAAGTTAAATGAGATTTTCTAACCTTTGAATATCTTCCATTTCAGCTCACTCAATGTTTATACGCAAAGATATTTATAAGTTAACTTCTAACTTACTCTCAATATGTGACAGTATGTTAGATAGTAAATTTCATGCAAACAAACTATGTTTTATCTTAACTCTTGTTATGTATGCAATATTATGTTATGTCATGATCTCATGCATCATAAGGATGAACATCTGTCACACAGTACGAACATATGGCATGAAGCATGTAAGTTTGTCATGTTTTTTTTTTTCAAGTCAAACATGAATAGGATTCTCATGGCTTAGGCAATCTACTCTGTTTGGATATACCTAATGAAATACTCATGGCATAGGCATTCTACTCTGTCTAAGTATCTCTGATAGAATGCTTGGGCATAGGCAGTCTGGTCTGTCTAAGTATTTCTGACGAAATGAATAAAGGACTCATGGTGTAGGCATTTTGTCTGAGCAACTTTATAAGATATGAACATGAATAAATAAGTCTGTTTTCTTTAAGCAAGCATGTCAAGAAGTACAAAAATAATTCTAAAGTCTTTTCTTGTAAGTGTAAGGTCATGTTAGTCATGCATACATGCCACGTCTATTATCATGCATGTTTTATAGACTGATGGTAGCTTAGACGTATAACTTGCCGTGGTAGTCTCATTTACCATTCTCATCCAGAATGGTAGAAAACGTGACAGGACAGCATGGAGCACACCATCCCAGACTAGATGAGGTCAAGTAAGACTGGAAGTAGCATAGAGGAGTTGTTGGCAGTTATAATTCAATTTTTGGATGTCATTTAGACATTGATCGCCGAGCTGCATGAGGGGCTTGGTGTGTAGGTATGTCTTTTGATGAAGTTTAAGTTGTTATAACTCTAGAACGATGACTCTTTTGTGTAAAAGACATGTTTTGGATCAATGATAAACATGCTTAAGTATTAATGAAATGAAATATGTTTATTCTAGCACAATGTATGCTGATAAAAACAAATTCCCGCTGCGTTTATTGCATATTGCTAGAAGCATGTTAGGTGCATTACATTTAATTATCATGAATAGGAATATGTAACCTTGTATTGCATATCTCGACACTTCAACCTCCATCAAATCCCAAGCAGAGTTCAGGGGCATCATAGTGACCGTTAGACAGCCCCAATGAGATCACGACCAATGTCACTAAAATAAATACAGAACCGAAAAATCCTGTGTAGTTGCTCTGCATGAAAAGACATGGATAATAAGTCGACACACGCCATTCCATACGTGGGAAGGTGTCTTGTTGAAGTAGCTACTTATGAAGCAAATACATAACATTCTTGAAAACCTAAGCAACACGCTTGAATCGTAAGGGATGATTAACAAAAACCAGAGTTGGAAATTCTCGTCACACTTGGTAACTGGAGGGCCAAATAGTCTCTCTTGAAGAGTGGGCCAAACCCCATACCGTAAAGGCCCACAAACCAAAAAGCCAAAGGCTTGCTCATCGCAAACCAAAGGTCCAACCGACCGAAGCGAGCCAGTGTGGAATTCAAATTCAGCTATCATTAATGACAGTTTAATGATATAAAGGACAGGAAATCCCCCGATGTGATATCTGCCCGTAACATTCGCCAAGCGTATTGACTACCCCCGACATAACAACGATTCAAAGCCCTAACAATTTGCAATCCAGCAAGGATTAGAGAATATCAAGCCTTCAGGCAAACCATTCTCATCACACGCTCAACCCATATAAATAAAGGTCAAAGAATATGCCTAAAGTAACTTCAGAACTATTGTCTCAAAATTAAGGTTTTCTCTCTAGACAAACCATTCTGACTTAGGCATCAAAATTGTCCCCCACCACATCGAACCCCACTCATCTTCTTGTTGTAGGTTATTTGAAGTCATTAACATGAATACAAAACACATTTGCAACATTTACCATTATTTATAACAATATATATAATATTATTTTACTCTTTTTCTTAAGAAGCAGTTAAAAAATTGTTGGCCCACTATTGGAGCCATGCACGACCACCATAATCACCACGGCCATGAGTTCCTGTGGTTCGTTATTTTTTAAAAAATCTCTAAAGAGGATAATTATGTTACTTTTACGAGAAGTATTACGTTTACAAAGAGATCATGCAAAAGTAAATTTATAGACTGATGTGACTTGATATTCATATATCAAATCTACTACTTTACAATAAAGGAACTTTGAAATTTAGGATATCATTTTAAGTTACATCAGTTTATAAGTTTACTTTTGTAAAATTTTTTTATAAACCATACATTTATGAATACTTTGTTAGAGTTTTTGTTTTAACTTGTCTTTCTAATTCCTATATATACTTTGTTACAAGATGAGTATAATCCCTATTGCTTGTTTGATCATGAAAATACTTTTCTTTCCAACCAGGGAAATTTAATTAGAAAACTTATAAAAAAATAGAAGCAGTGGCAGAACCAGAAATTTGTTATAGGGGGGCCGAGCAAAGCTAAAATTATAATAAAATATTTTTTATTCTATTTTTTAGTCAAAATAATTTATAAGAGAAGGTTAAGATAACGTTTTAGAGAGAAAACCAATACAATATGAGATAATATAATCCTATTAAATCATAAAAAGACTAATACAATTTTTTTTTTTTTTCAAACTTTGGGGGGGCCATGGCCCCCCTGCCCCTGTGTAGGTCTGCCACTGAATAGAAGTCTTCCCAATATTTACAATGAGGCTGCAAACAAAAGCATATATTTTCTAATAAAAAACAATTCCTAGCAGGCCATTATCATCCACTATATTCAAGATAAGTTACATTAGTACATCATATAGAACTTGGGTTATTAATTTAATAGATTCCAAAGTATCCTATGTTGATCGAAACATGGACTAGTAAAAATGACTTTGTCGTCATTTGGGAAAGTGGGTCATGATTGATTTTGGACTAAACCCATAAAATTCTGGTTGTCGGCTATACCAATTCTGTGCTTCTCCTTATAATTCATTCTATGACATATATCACTACTGGGGTTGGTGAGATGCCCATGATACTTGGTGCCTTTCATGGATGACTAGATCCTATGCAAAGCATTTGTGTTCGTTCGAGCTGATTAAATATACAAGTGGGCAATAAGAAAATCTGATAGTGATGGGAGTACTGAAGCCACTGACTCTTTGATTAATAAATAAAATTTGAAACACAGCTTTTCTGCCTTATAATGTTCTGATTTGATTGTGAAGCTCTTGCAATATCTTAATAAATACTTTGGTTGTTATAAGTATAAAGATTTGGATACCTTGAGCAAATCTATACTCATGAGTCTCTCATATTACTCCTATACCCTAAAATTCAGATAGGATTTTGGAGAATCCTAATCCAAAAACAAGTGTGGAAATCATACAAACAAATTAAGAGAGGTTACAAAGGTTGAGAGAAAATTCTAGGAACAGGCTATATACAACCAACTAATGTACAAATCAATGTCAAAATCTCACTATATATACTAGCTAGGGTTCTTCAGTCTGAGCCGAATACCCAAAATAATTGCAAATTAAAGTAGTATTGTTGGAGCCAAAGATAGCTCCATGGTTCGGATGATCGCAAAGTAGTTAATTTTACAAGTATCAATGGCGGTGGTTTGGGCAGTGAGAATACCTGAGAACCCAAACCTAGCCGCGCTAGGTTTGCTTGAGGAAAAAAAGAAATCAGCTTCATAAACTTCAATAACGGAGATGCATGCAGAAACAAAATTGAGCACATTATTCATGATGGTGCAATCCACCTCATGATTTGTGTTTTGATTGCAGGTTGTAGAGTCTAGCAAAAGTGGAAAAAAGGCAAAAAGAAAAAAAAAACTCTCCATTAGTGGGTGCTTATTTCATATATGTTGTTTTTCTTTTTCTTTTTTTTTTTTTGGTATTGAAGAAGTATAGGGCAAACCCAACTTGGGGCAATACTTGTCTGTGCTATAAAAAGTAGGGGAAATGTGCTTTCAGTAGACAGACACAGAATCAGATCAAACAAAAGCAAGAAGAGATCATGGGAAGCTCATCGCACTACTTTTTTCGATATCATTACTTGGTAATAGCAACGTACTTTTACCTCGTACTCACTGGCAACGCGATCGAATCGCCACAATACACAGTACTGATGCACTCGGAATCTGATTTCGAGATAAGACTCTACCTTGAGTCCTCGTGGATGTCTTCCCTCGTCCGAGGAGCAACCTCCTTCGACGAGTCCACCAAAGATGGTTTTCACAGGTTCACTTCCAAACCGACCGCCTATACATATATATATACACACACACACACACTCTGAAATATCATCTCTCTCTCTCTCTCTGGGTCGTTATGGAAATTAATGAAGCAAAAGGGAAAAAATAATGACAAAAATAATTATCAGGAAATTTACATTGAGAAGAATCCTTACTCTTCTGTCGTTTCTATATGGAATATGCAACGTTATAATTTGAGCCCAATTTTCGTATTGGTAATGCTGAATGTACTTTCCAAATATGGGGGATCATCACGTGTTGTTGTTCAACTACAGATAAAGCTAGCTGGCTGAACGAGAAATTTTGGGATTGTGGCCACTTCACCCATTAACATGAGGATTCCATAAAAAATTTAAACACAAGTTTAAATTAACTCGTATTAGTTGCTTTTGCATCAGGTTGTATCAATACCTTAAGGGTGGTAACCTCAACCATTCTCGGATTACAATGACTGCTCCAGTCTTAACAAGCATCAACTCCTCGTCATCATCATCGCCATCATCCCGCGGTTCCGACTACTTTGTAAGGTATTATTTACCTAATAAATATGTGGGAAACCCTCCAAAGCCCAATCCTGAGCTGAATTTGCAGTTTGACAAGTGGAGAAGTCATTGCATAGCAGTTAGAAAGTTTACTGGGTTTGCTAAGGATGATAATACTAAAAAGGAAAGTGAAGCTCTTGTGAACAGCCTAAACAAGTACTTGACTGGAATTAATGGAGCAGTATTGGTAGATAAAAGTTCCTACTCAGTTGCCCAATACAATGCTTCACGTCACCTTTCTGGTCGCCTAAATGAAGTGTGGATCGATGTTTCTGGTTTTGCTGCAGAGGGATGTCCACGCTATCAAGGGAAATAATATTGATTTTACTTGTTGGGCGATGCATGACAGAATCTACCATGGATTGTAGGATTCTGGGTACGTATAATAACAGTTTGCTTTTAATGCATATATGGCCCTTCATTCATCATATGCATCTCAAAAAATGAGATCCAGGAACAGGATTTTGTAGCTTGTCGAGATGACTCTCTGGTTTTTTATTTGTATTCTCTCTCTCTGCTATTAACATGTGGTTTCAATTATGTTTCTTTTCGAGATTCCTTGCATTACTCTTTTTAAGCATCTGATTTATTACCGTTGATCTGATTCTTGAAATAGAACTCAGTTCTTTGAACTTCGACATGTCTTAATTTCCATTTTCCAAGAGTTTTGATAAGCACCAAGAAACTAAGACCAAGAAAAAAAGCCTTTAGAAATTGTCAAGATCGATCATGCATGATAAGGAGATGCCTGCAGGTTAATGAATTTCAGTCTCTTGGTTGGCCACGCAGCTTGTTCTTAATGCCTCAGAACTTCTTATCTCACCCAAGTTTGAGAGGACGTATACCCAAAAGCCGTATATCCATACCAAATACAACAAGATCAACAGTGAGCCATGAGGAATATGCCCAAGATTAACTTTATTCTTTATTTGTGTCAACTACTCCCATTCCTTCACTTTTTGGTAGGTTTGGGGTGCGAGATAAAAAATTTTGGTTTTAGATGAAAATTTAAAATATTATTTTTTAATATTATTAGTGTTTTAAGATTTAAAAAATTTGAATTGAGATTTGAAAATATTGAATTGTTTATTATATTTTATATTGAGATTTAAAAAAAATATATAATAATGAGATGAAAGGAGATGATAATTCTTTCTCCTTCTCCTCTGGTGTTCTCCTACAATCATGAGCATATAATTTTCTAGCCCAAAAAAATGGGCAACACTATTGGGACAAACTTCCTCCTCATCAATTGGCACACTATCCAAAAAGAAAAATGAATCGCACTATATAAGATTGGAATTCATAAACAGACCTGGACAAACTTCTCATGCAATTGATATAAATATATATATATATATATATATATTTAATGCAAGCATAGTTGAGAGTTAGGTCGACAAATATTAATGATTCTACTCTTTCGTATTCTACTCTTTCGTATTAGTTTAATCTTTTATGACAATTAGTAATTTCATATGGACTATCCATGGCAGTCTATTATAACAGTGTTGGAGAGTTTTAAGTTCACTTGTCATGAAGCCCTGCACCACCATAAGCTTCTAGATCTTCATCATTGGAATCGAATTCGATATAATTGATCGCCTTGTATATATATAAGGCCAATGGGTTTCATGTTCATATAACTCAACACTTGGAAAATATCCACATGTTTGTGTAAACAGTGGCAAGTTCATTGAAGAATTTTCCCTAAGATGGTGTAACTTAAAAAACTCGAAAGAAGTTTCTTAATTAACATCAAAGTAACCTCTAGCAATTGGTCATTGCCCTCCATTTGCGGTTACATAACACCATCCTGTGAGAAATCAAGTGAAGACAAGTGACTTTTTTCCCCCCTGAAAACAAGTAATATATAGATAGAGCAAATAGATTAGCTAATACAAAATACAAAAGCAAAACTATGGGGGTCAAATAAAGTGTGAGTACTAGTCCAAGTAATATTGTTGCATCGAAGGGAGTTAGCAAGCCTTTGTGCAAGCTCATGTGCCATATGGTTGGCACTTCAGGGGACATGTAAAGATCTCCAGTCTTTGAATTGGTTGAAATGTTGTCTACAATCCTCTATGATGGTTTGGATAGACCGGTCAATAACCTCTGATTGCTTTGCAGACAAGTAGTGAGTTGCCTTCAAGGTAAACAAATTGAGCTTTAAGTGCCAGAGTGTCTTTGATAGCTAACAAAGCTGCTTATGCTTCACCATAAAGGGGGATAGATGTTTGAATGCTTTTTGCCCATGACTTGAGAATTTCTCCTCTAGAGTTGTTTCATATGCTTGCAATGATGGTGATGCTTTCCCGTGTAGTGATGTCGTAAGTTATTTTCGTGAAATGGGATTGTCTAGTTTGCTAAATGGTAAATTTTTGGTTTTCGTTGCCAGGTTAGGATGTGTTCTTTGAAAAGGCGATTGACCATATTTGCTTCAATAGTGGAGGGGATGGTTTTCCCTTGGTTAGCTTTATTTTGAAACATCCAAAATTTGCAAAAATTTGGAATGGATGGATTAAATCAGAAGGGAGGTTTAGAGTGGGATTGGGGGAGATGATGATGTTGATCCAATTTTGAATAGGCTGAATGGAGAAGGTTTCAATATTTAGAGGCCATGGAGATTGACGCCAATAATACAAAATAAATGGCAGCTAAGGAAGGTATTATGCTCTAAGGTGTCTGGTGATGAGTGGCAAAGTGGGCACTAGATATCAGTTGTAGGGGTGGGCTCTGACTCTGATGGAGTCGAAATGGCCAATTCCAACCTTCAACTTCGAATAGGGTCGGAGACCAAGTTGAGCTCTGATTCTGACTCCGATTAGGAGCGGATTCTGACTCCAATCGGAGCTCCGAAGTTAGAGTTGGCTGTCGAAACCAAACTCAGAGTTGGGATTTTTTTCCATTTTTCTTCCCACTTTCCTATCATCCAAATAACATCCAAAAATTCCAAACGACATCCAAACAACATTCAAACAAAGACTAAGAAATTTCTTACTTAGATCCAATCTATCTCCTTCATTTTCTCGGCCTAACATAACCAATCTCACCTCTGCCAATAGATTTGATCAATCTCGGTTCAGCCACCATCTTTGTCTCACCATGCTTCTCTCGACTCTCGACACCAAAAAGGCAGAAGGCTAAAGGGGGGACCTGGGGCCCCGGGGAGAAATAAGTCTGAACGGTGGGTGTTACTGGGGGAAGAAAGTGAAATTGTTCTCATGGGGAAGAGTGAAATAAGTTTGGGGTTGGGTTACGGTGTGGTTTTAGTTAAAAAGCCTAAAAAAAATTTGTTATCGTGGGGCACTAGGGGCTCGAACTCCAAACATGGAGATTAATAAAAAGAGTAATAACCATTCAGCTAATCAAGCATCATTTATTTATGTTGTAATATAAAATATATTAAGTATATTTATCAGAGTCAGACTCGGTAGTTCAGAGTCTTGTTCAACTCCAAACTCCGACTCCGACTCTGATTATTTTTACCCTCCAACTCTGACTTTTCCAACTTTGACGGAGTTGGAATCGGAGCGAGTGTTGGCTGGAGTTGGAGTCGCCAAAGTTTTTGGCCATCCCTAATTAGTTGTGGTTGAAAGGTGAAGGTGGGAGGCTATTATGCTTTTTGTAGGAAGGGAGTTCTAGTTGATTTTCCAGAGTAAGAGTTTGAGGCAAGCTTGGAGTTTGAGTTTCCAAAGTTTTTTCCAATGAATTGTGTGGTGAGCTGAGTTTTGAAGAGGAATTGAATTTTTAGAGGTGAGGTTGTATGCGGATTTGATAGAGAACTTGTCAGAAGGGAATGGGGCCCAGATGTGTTCATCATTGTTATCATTTTGAGGGAGGCGTATGTTGAGAATTGTGTTAGCAATGCTCGGTTCAAAGGATGAGAAAATTTTATATCTATCCCATTACTTTGAATTATTTTGGATGAAACTGGAGACAAGGGTTTAGCTATATAGGTTGGGGTTAGTGGTAGGGGTGTAACCGGTCGAGTTCGGTCCGGTTTTGGACATATTTCAGAACCGAAGTGGTATATACCGATTTTGACATTTGAAGAACCGATACCGCACCGGTTACACCCATAAATTGATACTTCCAGTTTTATCAGTCTCGGTTTGATTTGGTCTGATTCTTTTAGTATATTATATACTATATAATATAGTATATATATTATAGTATATAATAATATAGTGATAATATATTGTAGTATATTATAATATATATTACAATTGTCACTACAAGAAATCTGACTTTTAGCGTCACATACTCTAGATGCCAAAAGGGGAAAATAATGACGCAAATGAGTATTTCCATCCTTTCTTCATCGATGCAAAACATTCCTTATTTAGTCGCAAATGATGTTTGTTAGAGTAACAAAACTATCTATTTGCAACGATGTTATGGTGTCGAAAATGTATAGCCGCAAATAAATCCTCACTCCCAGCAGTTCAAATCGACTTAAAAGGACAAATATATTGACGCCAATGGTGATTGCCATCCACGTCTCAAAATCACTTTAGCGTCCAATGTCACAAGTGTCGCAAATAATTCGACTATTTGCGTAGTAATATTACGACGCAAAATTAGAAGTTTTTAGTCGCAAATGATGTTGGATGCTGTGGCAAAACTATATATTGGCGACGATGATATGGTGTCGTAAAAACATATAGCCGCAAATCAATTCTCATTACCGGCAGCTCAAATTGATGTCAAAAGGAATACCATTTCAACGTAAATGATGATTTCCATCCACGTCTCAAAATCACTTTAGCATCTAATGTCAATAATGACGCAAATAAGTTGACTATTGGCGTCAATATATTACGACACAAATGAAGTTGGATACCTTGACCAAAGTATCTATTTGCGACGATGTTATGGTGTCGTTAAAATTCAAATCTTATTACCAGCACATGTGTATGGTCGCAAAAAGAATTTTAACAACTATGTAAGTTGTCGCAAATTTGAGAAAGAGTGCAGCAAAAAGTTATTTGCATTGGCATCACACATTTGGATGGTAATGAAATAAATGGTTTGAAATGGACGCGAAAATCTATTTATCCTCAGTATATTTTGGACGCTAAAATTATGTGGTTTGGCGGCAAATAAATTATTAGTGAGATAGCATATTTAAATTTTTGGTCGTTGATAAATATGTTTGAAATGTTTACTGTGGGAATGAACTTTAAATCCATAAAATTGATTAAATAAACATTAATGTTTCCCTTGAATTTATACAAAAAATTCAATTAATTAACCTTAAATGATTTTTAAAAAAAATATTTTCAAATAAAAAATCATTCCAGATACATGTAAACATGTTTACATGGAAACACAAAAATCCAATTACCAATCATTATATCCTACTGGCCTGCCAAGTAAAAAAACCAAAATATGTACACAGATTCCATATGAACTAGAAATATATGCATAGAAAGCTATTGAGTATTGCTTTTTTCCCTAGTGCTCATGATGAGTCAACTAAAATATAGACATATATTACATATTGTTTAGACAATATAAACAATATAAACAACTTATAAACATATTGTTTAGACATATAAACAATATAAGTCAAGCAACTTCTTAATTACAATGTTCTTACACACAAGTTTACTACTACATATTTGGCAGACAACTTCAATATGTGCTATGCACACTATATATGTGGCAGACTACAAGAACTTCTTTCAATGTTCTTGATGGAAGCATAGTCAGATTTTGCCCAAAAACCTTGGCTCCAATGTCTTCTCGATCATCCATCAGCTTTGTGATTGGTAGAAAAATATTTTTCTGCATACATGATTTTTTTCTTACAATTAAATAAATTGAGAAATATCCAAAGGACATTAAAAGACTATTTTATTCACCTTGTTCGCCAACCACCATTTTACTTTAACTATTCATCTATACATTTCTTCTTTTTCTATCTTCGTCTACACTATCACCATGCCACCAGTACCACTACTATTTTATACATATGTTATTTACATGGTTTCCCAATAGTATCAAGGTTTGATCCTCTATATCCAAACTTTTTAATCCAAATCTAAGTTCGTCAGATCTAGATATTGCAAAATTAAAGTCATTTCAAATTGTTTCTCTAGTTTAATAAAGATTAGTAGTGCACTCCTGCTACAGAAAATTAAAGCTTGCCAGATATATGCCACAAGAATTTTGCAATGTACACTAAATCATGTATAATTTTATGACATTCTCTAACTTATATACAAGTGAATTTTTGTTTGGTAATGAATATTGTGAAAGCCAAGAAATCATAGGGAAATCATAGGATTAGCTAGTAATCAGAAACGTATGTGTGCAATATGAAGTCAAAGAGAAAAATAAAAACCTCTGAAAAGGTAAAAAAACATATGACAAAAGAATTTAATCACTTTGATGCCCCTGCACGTGATTTATAGGGCATGCACTGTTCTTTAGTTTGTGTTACAAAATGGAGATCTAAAATGGCATGACTTTTAGGGTCGATCGAAACATTAAAAACATAATAAACTTGGCCGTAGATGTTACATGCATGATGCATGCCAAATTGAATGCTACATGAAGGTAATAGGAAAAGCTGATAAAGAATGTTACAAATTTTAAATTAAGGCTCAGACCCTATATATGATATATATATAATAAATTGAGTACTTTTTTTCCCTTTTTGCGAAAAAAGAAACTATATATGTATTATAGGATACACATGATGCAAGGGATCAGTTCAAACTTCAAATGGTATTGGTTTCGTTGAGAGCCTTGAACCTGATCCATTATTACATGCTTTTTCTAAATGAAAGAAAAATTGTATGATTTACAGCTTTAAGCTTGATTATAGTACATGCTAAAGTAGATGCATGCATGAAATTTGCTTAGCTATGATGGAATTGGCTCATGTTAAAGAAGCAATTAAAGGGATAGAATGTAACTTTTTTGTACCATCACAAGAGCAAATGTTTAAGCTACTCTAAATCTTCAACTTATGTTATAATAAATAACCAGCAGTACATTTATTTAGAAAGAGTAATTAGTACTCAAAATAGTATTCAATAATAAATAGCCAATAGTACATAACACTAGTTTTAATTCCAACTAGCCCAAAATATTATATTGAATACTATCTCATTAGATTTGAATAGGTACCTGTTTATCTTGAGTGGCCCCACAGCTTTCAAAAGGCATGTAGCTACCCAACCAGAATGCCAAATGTTGTCAACTTAGATATGCTCCATGGCTAGTACAATGACATTCAAAAACTGCCCATTGCAACCATATTTGTCTGTCTTCACATTCTGAATCACAAAATTCTAGAGAATCCATCAATCATCGTTCAAAATCTTGAGACAAACCCATCCATGACCAAAACAAAGCCACTAACATTCTTTATCTACCAGACTACCAAAATATTGTTGTCTCCCAAAATTCAAAAAACCCAAAAAAGTTAACATAACCAAAGTTAGGCCCTTGGAGACTCTCCTTGCGATTGCTGCTGTGACATTGAATACCTCATGAATTTTTCAAACTCGGCTTGTTTTAACATAATTCCTTGAACATTTGCTTTTAGTGCTTCAAGTTGGTCCTTATAAAACTGAGCATCCTGTGACAATGCACTTGCACTTTCACCATTTCTCGTTGTTCCTGATGTTTCTGACACAACCATCCCACCCAAATCACAGGCATATCCAGGTGATTTGCCCATCACCTCCTTGAAGACAACTGATGCATCCTTTGTTCGAGCTTCTGGTTCCATTGCATTCAGTTTCTCCACCATTTGGTTCTTTCACAATAATCAAAGATAATGTATTAATAACAATTCATTATACAAAACCAGTACAAATCTGAGCTGACTCAGTTAATTAGAATCCAATATAACGACGTTGGAGGCAGTTTGTTTAATGTTACTCACATAGATATCTTCAGTCACATTTGTAACGAACTTTCCCTTCTTCCACGACCATCGGTTCTCTTTATAAAAATCAACCAAATTTGTCACACTCTCTCGCTACAACAACCAATAACAAAAAAAACCATAGGAACAACTAATAAATTTCAGAATATGTACCAACCCATGTAATTATTAGAAGTTAATTTCATTAATTAATTGGAATATGCACACAATTAATACCTTCTCTTCCAGTAATCAAACGAAGGACTTTCTTCCTACTGTATGGTTAGTACGTAGTTGTTGCCTATTCAACTTATTTTTCAATGGCAATGCCTGGTCCAAAATATCAAAAGTTTATTCCAATGACAATCTACAATATATAGTGAATTGCATTAATTGTATTAAGGAAGGCATTGAAAACTAAAAATTCTAAATAAGACAAGCTTGCTTTACCTTGAACTCTTTACTCCCCCATTTAATGCATAATTTCCTCCAAACCACTTCATCCACCAACTCGGTTCCTCTTGCTAATGCCATTTTATGACTTGCATAACTTTTGTATATTTTATGCAACTCGTAGTGGAAAGAGTTAAATCTCCTTCGTAGTTGGTAGGTAACCACCTTCCAATGGTTTTTTTTATCCCATTGTATGACAAAATCAGCCTAAACATAACAAAAATATACATCAATTAGCCAAACTACTTTCTACATGAAAACACATTAAAATCTTGGACTGCATGATTAATTTGTTCCTTAAGCGGATGCGACTACATAGCTCCTCTTTTTCCACTTCAGGCACATCATTCCAACGTTCATAACTCATGTCAGCATATTTTTTCACTATCCATGTCACTCTTCCACTAAATATACTTGCATTCTCGCATGATACCTTAGTATGCCCATCCTTGATCATCACACTAATCGGTCCAAGCTTTCGCAACATGTCAAACTTGACCCCCTTTGCTCATCCACGACCCTTTGTCTTACTCGCAGATTCTAAAATTCTCATTTCAGAAAAATTCATGTCAATACTATATATGGCAGCCACAGACAAAAAACTAACCATGTAGCACGTTGTTATCAATGGAAAAAATAATCTCCACAGTCATTTGTCTTATTCGCATCATACGTATATTCTCATTTCAGAAAAAAATCATGTCATTCTCATATATGGTAGCCACAGACAAAAAACTAATCATGTAGCACGTTGTCATCAATGGAAAAAAATAATCTCCACAGTCATTTGTCTTATTCGCATCATACGTATATTCTCATTTCAAGAAAAATCATGTCAATTTTATATATGGCAGCCACAGACAAAAAACTAACCATGTAGCATGTTGGATATGTACAAAAAATATAATCTCGGATGTTTTATAAGATTTGCTATCATACATAATTAAAGGACATGCCAATCTACCTATACATTCCATCCGATCCAGAAACTCGATTTCAAATACCACGTCTGGTGGTTGGGTAGAGTCTTCCGACAAGTTTGGGCTGTCGTCTCTTAGTCTAGGTCCATGTGTTGGTGGTGATTACTCATCTTCTATAACTCGGCCCCTGTGCGCAGAGCCCCTAAAGCCTCCCCCTAGTCCACGAACTCCTCCTCTTACACTTCTCACCATTGTGATCTATGAATCAAGTTTTTTCCTAAGTTAGATATGCTGCATTCATCTTAATAATTTCTGAGATAAACATGCTTATCATGCAGGCAACAACTTTTATTTAACTTCTACCATTTTTATTGTACTTTGTGTGATAATTATGCTATATTTCTAGGTTGAAGAATACAGCATATCTGGGCCAAAATGCTATTGTCATCATGTTGCAATAAAAGAAGATGATTCGAACTATTTCAAAATATAAAGAGTTAATATCATGGTTGATTACAAATTAAAACTAAAACCTTTGCCTAATGTTCCAATAAAAGAAGATGATTCGAACTATTTCAAAATATAAAGAGTTAATATTATGCTTGATTAGAAATTAAAAACTAAAACCTTTGCCTAAGTTGCATGTACATGAAAAACTCATACGCCTAACCACCATGTCTCGTAAGGAAAAAAAATACGACCAAACCACAATGTTAGATATGGAAATACATGGAATAATCATATGGGAAATCAGCCAGGAAAAAACTAGAACCTTTGCGCAACGAGGCAATATTATGGACTATTAAATCTTAATCTTATATATGCTTAAAAATCATATGGGAAACTACCATCCCTACTATCTCCCAAACCCCATCAAGACATCTCCAGCAACAAACAATCAATATACTGCTGACTTCATGGTTTTTTCCTCGTAAAGCAACCCACATGGTTTTTCTTGTGCTGGAAAAATCCCTCACATGCATCTAGTTGGCATGCAGTAATTATAAAAAACTACTACAGAAATCATATTGGATAAGGAAGGATATATAATGCGAAAGAAACATAAATCAACCCAAAAATATCTATTGGAACCTTTGCCGATCGTGATGTCCGCCGGCCGCACCACGCTTTGAACCTGAGGCTAGCTTGCTAAATCCCTTCCTGTTCTGCGTAGGACGTGACAAAAGTATTTCTTCAAGACACGAGCAAGCTAAAATGGAAGGTTTGGGAAAGATATTTTGTTCTACTATGGGGTAGGGAGAGGGAAAATATCACTGCAGCCCCTAGCTACTCCAATTGTTTTCCCTCCACGCCAAAATGTGTTCCCGCCTCTGGTCTGCTATTTTCCCTCCACGCAAATGTCACCTTTAGGTCCATACACTACTAGTCAAAGCATAGCTTTTAGGCCATACACTACTAGTCAAAGCATAACTTTTATTAAAGCTCTAGAATATTTAATGAATGGGAACACAAAATGATTTAAATGTGTAGAATTTCAGTACCCATTTGTCAAGCATGCATGGACTTTGTAATTTACACGTTTTTTATTTTTTTAATTGAGCAAATTAGTTATTAATCTTATTTGCTACAAATAATTTTACCATACATGCATGCACGTACTGTTCATAAATCTACCATGATGTTGCCAGTGCACAAATTATTTATCAAGTAGTGAAAATATTAAGAAATAAATTAAGGTAAATGTTAAATTTTGATGAATTTCTTTTGTGCTTTTGCAGTACTTATTTTTTCAATTGTGACAATGAAACAATTCAATGATTTTTTTTTTTTTTTTTTTTGTTCAGAAAAAGCATATTGCATTCATTCATAATAGACATTAACAAACTATACCTGAAACATACATTACAAGCCAACTACAATATTAATAGCTTCCCAATAAATAGTCTAATGCCTCAAACCTCTACAGATCTAAAATCTAAAATCTTATATGTTAGACCCAGAGTGGTGGCGAATGGGATACACACGCTCTCTTTGGGCCGCGCATGTACATGGCTCATGCGCCGCTCCGTCCCGTGACTAAAAAAATACCCAAAATGAAAAAGTGTGTAAAAACAATAGAGATGAAAGGAAGGAGAGATGAGGGAGGAAGGAGCCGAAACTCCTCCCCCTGCACTGAAGGAGAGATGAGGGGGTTTCTAGAGAGAAAGATAAGTTTGTCTCTCTAAGAAAAACTAGGGCCGGGTTCTTCATTGTTGTTATATTCAGTCTCATTAATATAGCCTAATATTCATTCTCATTAATATTATGTCTATTGTTATTTTGCATGTGCACAATTCAACACATAAGAATCCTAAATTAAAGTTTGATGACATGAAAATAATTGGAAGTTTTTAAAATGGTCAAAACTTTTTTAATATGGTGAAAATATTTTAACTGAAAAACAAATATTAGATATTAAGGTGAAAACTTTTTAATATGGCTTCTTAGAATCATGCAAATCCAAATTAAATATAAGGATTAATTCAAAGAGAATCTTATACATATTTTAAGTGATTATTGATAATTAATAATTGATGTATGTTTCCCTCATGCCTTGACACATATTGTTAATGTAATAATAACTTTGTTCGCATATTCTTGTGAATAACTTAGTACAATTGTGTTGTAATAAGTGTTAAAGTGTGTAAAGTGAAAAGGGGGTCAAAACGGCTTGAGCAGAACACAAGTCAGAGGTTCGCTTGACTTCACTCGACATTTCGCTGGAGCAAAATTCAATTCAGAGATTTCGCTCAACATGGCTAGACATTTCGCTCGAGCTACAATCAAGTCAGAGACTTCGCTCGACTACGCTCGACATTTCGCTCTAGCTAAATTCAAGTCAGAGACTTCACTCCATATGGCTCGACAAGCGCTCGAGCTACATTCAAGTCAGAGACTTCGCTTGATGCGGCTCGACAAGTCGCTCGAGCGAATGTCAAGTCAGAAAGTTCGCTCGATACTTCGCTTGAGCCAATGTTCTGAAAACCTAATTTTTTTCCTTAGGTTTTGAAGCGCTCTTTCTTGGGTTACTATAAAAGGGAACTTTCTTATCTTCCCTTAGGGTGGAAAATCAGAGCAAAAATAGAACCCCTTTCCAAGAGCATTTGAGAGAAGCTTCTCCGCACATTCAAAGTTAAATATCTATTGGAAATGATACCTCCACCATATCACACTCAAGATAAAACACCGTTGAGTCCATTGGAGTGGATGGAAGGTTTCCGGAGCTGCTATTGCTACAGAGATCGAGAGGTTCTCTTGGGATGCTATAGATCTCTGGAATTCCGACACTTATACATGCATGTAGAGATCAAGTGGGGCACTCGTGGTGTTGCAAGCCAAGTTTAGGAAAACAAAGGTTTTGTGAGTGTCTCTATATTGGTTGTAACAATTAAAGTTTCTATGGTGGATTTGAGATGATGTCTTACACCCGGAGTGATTTTAGATTTTGATTTGGTTCTTCAAATGAGTTTCCACACGAGGTGAGCAATATCATTCTGTGTTTGATTATTTGTGCAAACTATTTCATTGTTTAATAGCTCGCTTGTCAATATTTTTTATTAGACCAGAAAAATCGAACAACACCTATCCCCCCTCTAGGTGTTGTGTTAGGTAGAACCTCTGTTTTTTCATATCTATTTAAATATTTGAAAAACCATTTATGATTTTTAGAGAAGCAGTACCTATATTCAACCACTAACATAACACCATGGGGACGGCTTTTGTTTGAAAATGCTATAATGTTCCATATTAACCGCAACAATTTCCAGTAATTCACACAATAGATCTAGTCCAGCAATGTAAATACAAACCTCTGAAATACCACTAGTAGAACATATAAATTACAATATTCCATCTCTCAGTAGTAAACCCTTCAATACAAAATATAAATCTCTAAAATACAAGTTGTACATCATACCAAGTATAAAATGCCGCTGGTATAAACCCTTCAAACCAGAATTTGGAAATATTATAGTTAAAATACATAGCTTGGACTGTATGATAGCATCCACACAAGGTCAGCATTCAATAGATCAAAAACTTCCATGGAATTAATTACATTCCCTCACAACCTACCACTCCATGACTTAGTTTACCCCAAAGTGTCTTAGGCTCGCCATTTGTAATCAACAAAAGAAAATGGCAAACGTCTACTAGTATAATGCAGAATCCACCATTGTTGTAGGGCACAGTAGTATGAGACATCCTGTAAAGAAATTTAATTGATTAGTCTCATTTCTTCTTTTCATCTTCAAAAGTAGGATAATTGGATAAACCACTTCACTTCAATTTCTTTGTTAAGTTTAGTAACAGATAAAAGGGTGTATCATGCTACATGAAAATTTCATAGATCAGAAATATATTACTCAAGAATTCGCTCACAAAAGAAATTCATTTGATAATATAACTGGCAAGCTAGGTGAACAATAGGAAATGGAAGTAAAGATATTGTGTAGTGGGAACACCATTCATTATACTGAATATGGAAGTAAAGATATTGGATTTTTAGGAAAGAAAAGGACAACATACTCGAGGTTTCAGTCAAATGTTGTGGCGCCCCCGACCCCCATGTAAGGAAAACAAGGGAATCGAGACGCCGGGATGATGACAACACGGTCACACATCCCAACGAAAGTGCCAAGTGTGTGTACATGCAACGGTGTACAACAACAACGCAGCGGATTAGTCAACTAAGTACCAGAATTTAAACACAAGTAAACATCAGTAAAGATTTAAAAGCAGTTATACAGTCATCCAAAATAAAATTAACACATGTCCCGAAAATACAGAAGGGTTAAATAAAATAACAAGCTAGTGATCCCAGATCACTCCTCGGGCGGAGCCGTCTCCTCAGGCTCACCCTCCTCCTCCTCATCTGCATCAAAATCTGCGTTACCACAGAATGGTACCGCAGGTAAGTATAACCCAAAATAATCCTCAAGAAATAAAAATGCATTAATGCCACCAACATGCATGCATATGAAGAAATATACATTTTCCTCAAAATATAATTTTCCCCGAAAATGATTAATTTTCCAACACACGCCAAAATCTCATTTGGCCCAAAAATACTCCGTAAAACATTTTCCCAGAAAATGAATTACACAAAATCCAACACACGCTATTTTCCCAGAAAATAGTCCACTTTTAGTGTATGCACCATGATCTCCCCTATGGGTCATCCGCACACCCTGGCTTTGTAGCGATGCCCACTTACGCGCCCAACACGTTCGTGGGTACATCCACTACACAACGAGCGATGCCCAGTTCCGCGCCCAGCGCGTACATGGCCAGACATCCTCTAGTCCCCGCCAGCAGAAGGACCACGGAGTCGGCACGAATCACTCGTCCGATCCCATTGTCGCCCAGCGACAATCCAGGGGACGTTACTCAGTTTATTCCGCTCCCGAGTAACCAGAGGAGCTCCACCGAGATAATGCCCCATCTCGGCTTGGGGTTCGTGATACACACGCACCCAACAAATCATTCACATGAAAACCCAGTTTTCATAAACACATGAACATGAATGCAATACACGAAAACCCAGTTTTCCTTTACAAACATGAACATGCATGAAATAATGAAATGCACATGAACCAACCAATCCAAAATCCATCAATAACCAATAACCAATAACCAATCCAATCCAATCCAATCAAACCAACAACTCCAATCACAAATCCATCCGACCCCCGTACTCCTCGGACTCAGTCCGGCATGCCAAAAATACAGTGAAATGCGTTAGTGCAAAAATACATAAAATTCATGAGAATACTTTGGAGAAATACTTACAGCGCTATATAATAATTTCCGGAGGATCACGAAGCTGAAAAAGGCGTCGTCTGAGCAACACCACAGTGTAAAATACACTGTGGCCGTGGGTCACAAATACCCACTTTTCAACGGAGACAAACGAAGACCCAAAAATGATAGGGTAGGGCCTAGAGAGGTCGGTGAAGCCAATGGTGGTGGTGGTTTGCCGTGGGTGGCGGCGCAAGGGGTGGTTTTAGGCCAAAAATGTACAAATCGGAAATGGACTTGGTGGGGCTTCACCGGTGACGGATCGGAGCTGGAGTTGGGTCCATTGGATTGCCAAGAGGTCGAGGATGATGTGGTAGGAAGATAGTGGCCGGAGGTGGAGCGACGGCGGCGCTGGAGCGAATGGTGGCCGCGGCTTTGGAGGGTGCGTGCGGGCTACCGGCGGCGAGATAGGGGCTGGGATTTGGGGGGTGAGGTCGCCGGAGGGAAGGGGTGCTAGTCGGCCGGGCGGTGTCGCGCACGGCAGCGTGACGGCGGCTGGGCTGGGAGGTGGACAGACGCACGGGGAGAGAGAGAAGGAGAGAGAGGGAGCTGGTCGCGCGGGAGAAGGGACCGAAAGAAAATAAGGTAAAAAGAAAGAAAAAAAAGGAAGGAAAAGAAAAGGAGAGGAAAGAAAAAGAGGGGAAAAGAAATGAGGTCCAATCCTCATAACTTGGGTCACGAAAATGATCCAACGGAAACGATTTTAAAACCACAAATTAAATAAAATAATTTAAACGTAATGGTAAAGTCAAATTGAAATAATTAAATCTCACAGTAATTAAATAAATATTAAAAGTAATTTAAATGCATAACAATAAATAAATATTAAGAAAGCACATAAAAATAATTTTCAACAAATTAAAAATCCTAAAAATAACCCAATTAAAAATCCAATAATTTTAAAATAAGAGAATAAAATTTGAATCCATAAAAATAATTCATTCAGTAAAAATACACTAAAATACGGGGTGTTACATCCTCCCCCCCTTAAATAAAATTTCGTCCTCGAAATTGGCAAGGTCAACATTAAGACTAAGACAAGAATAAGATTCAACTTAGAGCAGACTTAAGAACATACCGCCCAAAATAGTCCAGCAAGGCCACTCTATAAGCAACAAGCCCAACCTTCTCTACGATCTGAAAATGGCCAACATATCTTGGACTAAACTTTCCTTTCTTACCAAAGCGCTTAAAGCCTTTCATAAGAGAGACTTTAAGATAAACCCAATCACTTACTTCGAAGGATAAGTCTCTTCTGCTTATATCTGTGTAACTCTTCTGGCAACTTTGCTCTTCCGCCATTTTAGTCCTTATAAACTGAACTTGATCCTTCATTTCTTGAATTATCTCAGGCCCAAACAATTTGCTCTCGCCGACTTCATCCCAACACAAGGGTGATCTACACTTCCTTCCATACAAAGCTTCATACGAGGCCATCTGGATGGAAGAATGAAAACTGTTATTATAAGAGAATTCAATAAGCGGTAGATGATTCATCCAACTTCCTTGAAATTCCGTGACACAAGACCGCAACATATCCTCCAGAGTCTGAATAGTACGCTCTGATTGACCGTCTGTTTGAGGGTGATATGCACTACTAAACTTCAACTTAGTGCCTAAAGCTGCCTGCAAGCTCTTCCAAAAATGGGACGTGAACCGCGGGTCCCGATCTGACACGATACTCTTGGGTACTCCATGCAAACGCACTATCTCCTTGACATATAACCGAGTCAACTTACCCAAAGAGTCAGTATTATTAACAGGCAAGAAATGGGCACTCTTGGTCAACCGATCAACAATCACCCAAATTGAATTCTTCCCACTAGGAGTCCTCGGCAAACCCACAACAAAATCCATAGAAATATCATCCCACTTCCACTCAGGAATAGGGAGAGGTTGAAGTCTACCAGCAGGTCTTTGATGCTCAGCCTTCACTCGACGGCACGTGTCACATTTCTCAATAAACAAAGCGAGGTCCAACTTCATTCCTTCCCACCAGAAATTCCTCTTTAAATCTCGATACATCTTCGTGCTTCCTGGATGAACTGAATAAGGAGCCGCATGGGCTTCTGCCAAAATCCGCTCTTTAAATTCAGAATCTCGGGGAATCACTCTACGATCCCGAAACTGAAGAATACCATCCTTATCCAAGCTGTAATTCAAGGGTCCTCTAGACTTCCTGACTCTTTTCCTGATAGCTAACAATGTAGGATCCCTTCTTTGAAGAGTCTTCAATTCTTCAAAATCCACTACTCGGACATCCAAGACTGACGATAACAATTCCTCTTGCTGTGAACTCTCGATAAGAAGTCTCCTCATTCCACAAAGGAGAGAGTCAAAATCCGATGACTCTGCTTCATCCACTTGTTGAGATTTCCTACTCAAAGCATCAGCGACTAAATTCGCCTTTCCTGGATGATACTTGATCTCACATTGATAGTCGCTAATCAGCTCTAACCACCGCCTCTGTCTCATATTGAGATTCTTCTGAGTAAACAGATGCTTCAAACTCTTGTGATCAGTATAAACTACACAGGCTTCACCATACAGACAATGCCGCCAAATCTTAAGAGCAAAAACTATTGCCGCCAACTCCAAATCAACACCTATGTTACAACTTCTAAACCTCCATTGAATTCTACTTTTGGTAACCTAATAGCCACTTCCAAAGCTAACCATCAATAACAAATTGCACAACTAAATTATTAATCTCCAACTACAAGTATCTTGTCAAAATTCAAGTCACCACTAATTCCCCAAAATCAGCACAATCTGAACTCCTGACTACAACCAAAAATACCACGCTCCTGCTGCGCACTCTGATATTCGCAACATGCATAAAACTTATGTCCTCAAGAAACTAACACCATCGAGTACAAGGTAGCTCCATTCCTATTGACCAAAAACTCTTATCACATCTTGATAGAAAAAATACTCCCTTTCCAAAAACCACGAATTAAAACTAAAATTCCTCAATTAACTCTCGCAACCTTAATCAAAATCAATTCCATAAAATACATCCACCCAACCAACCAATAAGAGCGCCTATAAACTTCTACCTGACAATCTAAACCCAAAAGCTCATCACTTGCATTCTTAACAATATCTAATCTAGCGGTGACTAAACTCACTACGAACCACCATAGATTACACCAAAACATTATCAAGACCTTCTTGGTAACTCCCTCACTTATCTCTACTCCTACAAGCTAGCATTAACATAACTAATTCCTTCAATAGTACATCACTATTAAACCTCAAGGCAAACCATACTGCTCAAATCTTCAATCCACCAAAAGTCATTGCAAATCACCCAAGGATCCTAATGCTTTATTAACCGCATACTTGATCATCTTATCCACTGTTGATACCTAAGGTTCAACTTCGAAGATCTTATCATACACCATACATGATGTCCCAACAATCTCTCTTCCAGTTAAATAACAATGTCCTTAATTCAACCAACTGGATGCTCAATTTCCAAAAGAAAGTATAACCTCAAAAATTTAAATTCCTAGGTGAACTCAGGTCACAATTAATTCCTGAAGATAATCACAATAACTATTCCCAACCATGCTTCATTGAGTAACCCACTTCAACTGCACACTCCGATCAACTCACCAAAAACTCCAAGCCAAGATCTCTTAAATTACCACTATTGTGTCGACTCCTCTTCAACACCTACCAAAGTCTCTTCCTCCAAACCAAAATGAGACTAGGACTTATACTCTCCGAAATCCATAACCACTCACCACTACTATACATCAATGTCACGCACCCTTAGCCAAAACCAATAATCCCCCAAACGTGCAGATGATCATCATTACCATTTCCATCACTAGACCTATATCCTTGAAATGAACAAGAATCATTTCCTACATCCACACCATCTATCATCCTTAAAATTGATATGGATTAAATCCTCAACCTATCACTGAAACATCGAGCTAAAAGCAATAATCTTTCGAATTAGATCAACATCCTCAATCCTCAGAAAATACACGAACTAGATAATTCCCTTCAGTCTCCAAAGAAATTATCCTAAAAAAATTCTCATATCAGTAACTCAACTCTCATCAATCCTATTTTAATTCAGTCCTTCAACTTTGTAATTCTAAAACCTTAAACAAAATAAAAATCATTTTCCGAAATCCTTAAAATCGATAACCTCAAATCTAAAACATTCACCCTATAAAACTTGTAAATTCTAAAACCCCAAATGTTATCAAATTGCCTATCAAGGTCGGCAAGATCGAAAACTTCTAATCTAAGTAATCATTTAATTGCTCGTTGAACTTACCACCTTAAATCTCAGATGAACTTATCATAAATCTAACATTGAAATTTGTTGAACTTACAACCTCCTACCCCAAAAACTCATTACATAAATTCTACGGAACCTAAGACCTTAATTATCCTAAGCAATTTAAAATTATTCCCCTCCTTAGCAGCAATTCGAATTCCTACTCCAAAAAGTTCACCCTGACCATGATGTTCGAGCCTCGATATTAAAACAAACCAATCACCAAGAGTTCAAGCCTACTACATCAAATATTCAAGCCTAACAATGGCCTTCCCAGTCATACTATCTTCCTGTCATAGCGTAATCCTTAACCCGCCTTTCAATTCCGAACAAAACAAAACAAAACAAAATCAAATCATAACAATTAAAATTTCATACATAAAATAGCATACGATGAAATGAATAAACCCAATAAAGTAGTTCACAATAAAATAATTAAAACAAATAAAATATCATACCATAAAATAAAACAATGAAATAAATAAATAAACAAGTAGTATACAATAACTAAATAAAACCAATAAAAACCACAAACTTTAAATTAAATAATTTTCAAATCACAACTTTTAAAACTTTCTGGTACTGCACCTATGGGACATGTGGTTTTACCCAGAGCCGAACTGCTCTGATACCACCTGTGGCGCCCCCGACCCCCATGTAGAGGAAACACGGGAATCGAGACGCCGGGATGATGACAACACGGTCACACATCCCAACGAAGTGCCAGTGTGTGTACATGCAACGGTGTACAAATAAAAACGCAGCGGTTAATCAAGTCTACTAAGTACCAGAATTTAAATACAAACTAAACATCAGTAAAGTTTTAAAAGCAGTTATACAGTCATCCAAAATAAAGTTAACACATGTCCCGAAAATACAGAAGGGTAAAATAAAATAACAATAAACAGTGATCCCAGATCACTCCTCGGGCGGAGCCGTCTCCTCAGGCTCACCCTCCTCCTCCTCATCTGCATCAAAATCTGCGTTACCACAGAATGGTACCGCAGGTAAGTATAACCCAAAATAATCCTCAAGAAATAAAAATGCATTAATGCCACCAACATGCATGCATATGAAGAAATATGCATTTTCCTCAAAATATCATTTTCCCCGAAAATGATTAATTTTTCAACACACGCCAAAATCTCATTTGGCCTAAAAATACTCCGTAAAACATTTTCCCAGATAATGAATTACACAAAATCCAACACACGCTATTTTTTCAGAAAATAGTCCATTTTTAGTGTATGCACCATGATCTCCCCTATGGGTCATCCGCACACCCTGGCTTTGTAGCGATGCCCACTTACGCGCCCAACACGTTCGTGGGTACATCCACTACACAACGAGCGATGCCCAGTTCCGCGCCCAGCGCATACATGGCCAGACATCCTCTAGTCCCCGCCAGCAGAAGGACCACGGAGTCGGCACGAATCACTCGTCCGATCCCATTGTCGCCCAGCGACAATCCAGGGGATGTTACTCAGTTTATTCCGCTCCCGAGTAACCAGAGGAGCTCCACCGAGATAATGCCCCATCTCGGCTTGGGGTCGTGATACGCACGCACCCAAATTCCATTCTTACATGAAAACCCAGTTTTCATAAACATATGAACATGAATGCAATACACGAAAACCCAGTTTTCCTTTACAAACATGAACATGCATGAAATGCACATGAGCCAACCAATCCAAAATCCATCAATAACCAATAACCAATCCAATCCAATCAAACCAACAACTCCAATCACAAATCCATCCGACCCCCGTACTCCTCGGACTCAGTCCGGCATGCCAAAAAAATACAGTGAAATGCGTTAGTGCAAAAAATACATAAAATTCATGAGAATACTTTGAAGAAATACTTACAGCACTATAAGATAATTTCTGGAGGATCACAAAACTGAAAAAGGCGACGTCTGAGCAACACCACAGTGTAAAATACACTGTGGCCGTGGGTCACAAATACCCACTTTTCAACGGAGACAAACGAAGACCCCAAAATGATAGGGTAGGGCCTAGAGAGGTCGGTGAAGCCAATGGTGGTGGTGGTTTGCCGTGGGTGGCGGCGCAAGGGGCGGTTTTAAGGCCAAAAAGTCGAAATCGGAAATGTACTTAGTGTGGCTTCACCGGTGACGGATCGGAGCCGGGGTTGGGTCCAAAGGGTTGCCAAGAGGTCGGTGATGATGTGGTAGGAAGATGGTGGCCGGAGGTGGAGCGACGGCGACGCTGGAGCGAAAGTGGCGCCGCGGCTTTGTGGGCTTCGTGGGGGCTAACGGCGGCACGAACGGCGGTGATATTGGTGGGGTAGGACGGCCGGCAGCTGAGGAATGCAAGGGACCGGGCAGTGTCGACCACCGCCGACGGACGGCGGCGCTGGGTGGAAGAGAAAGAAATGGACGGAAGAGAGAGGGAGGGGGCTGGGCTTCGCACGCGGGAGAAGGGGAAAGCAGAGGGAGAAAAAGAAAAGGGAAAGAAAGAAAAGAAAGGGAAAAGAAAAGGAGGAAAAGAAAAAGAGGGGAAAAGAAATGAAGTCCAATCCTTATGACTTGGGTCACGAAAATGATCCAACAGAAATGATTTTAAAACCACAAGTTAAATAAAATAATTTAAACGTAATGGTAAAGTCAAATTGAAATAATTAAATCTCACAACAATTAATTTAAATATTAAAAGCAATTTAAATACATAACAATAAATAAATATTAAAAAAAAGCACATAAATAATAATTTTCATCAAATTAAAAATCCTAAAAATAACCCAATTAAAATCCAGTAATTTTAAAACAAGAGAATAATTTTTTAATAACATAAATATTATCTTTCAATAAAAATACACTAAAATACGGGGTCTTACAAATGTCACCTCTGAAAATATGTCATAACCACAATGTTATAAATTCAAACATCTAATAAGAGGCACCTACTCAAGTATGCATAATACAAGCTAAAATACTTGGGATATTTCAAGAGTGTGGCGTACAACCTGGATGCATAATCAACCTGAAGCTATATTATAAATAAAAAATTGTATCAAAATATTAAACATCATCGGCCTCTACATCAGTGTCTCCAAGTGAGTCTTCATCATCAGTGGAAACAATAGACATTGTATAAGAGCTGTCATCTATAGAATCCTCCAAGATGTCGTTGATAAATTCCCGGTCGTCAAGAATGTCATTATTTCCCATAGTTAATTCAGCAGCAGAAACAGTTTGTGGGAGAACATCTTGCCTTAGCAATGAGGACTGAAGGCCATTCTCATCAAACTCGACATCTTTATAAATGTCAGAAGACTGTTCTTCCTGATATACATCACCTTCGCTAGAATCATCTCCGTCATCATCTATCTCCAACTGGGGAACGTCATAGACATTCCTATATGTGATCTTCTGTACAATGTGCCAAGGCCCACGTAAGTTTGTGTCTTTGAGATAAAAAACTTGTGACGCTTGGCAAGCCAGTACAAAGGGATCGTCCTTATACCAAGTTCGGGACATATTGACACTTGTAACATGCTCCCTAACATGTATCTCTCGAATGATATCACTAACATCAAACCAATCGCAACTAAACAACCAGACACGTTGCCATCCCATGTACCGCAACTCCAATATGTCATTGAGAACACCATAGAAATCTACCATAGTTGATTGGTGTTCACTTGTAACTAGCACACCACTATTTTGTGTTCTACGGTTTATTTCACGATATTTTGTATGAAACCTTATACCATTCATTATACAACCATCATATGATGCCACCAAAGGGTCAGGACCAGAAGCTATTGCATAAAGATCATCAGATACTTGGTCAGGGTCCCCAGCACGAAGTGATTGAATCTAAAATATTAACCAAAAAATGAGATGAAAATATGCCAATAAGTATGAGATAGATAATAAAAATTAATTTTGGGTAGATATAATATCATCTTACACGTTTTTTGAACCACGAAGGAAATTCAGTTTCATGCCTCCTTTCTATGTTAGTTAGGCTCTGGTCCTTCAGAATGTTGTAGTGCTCCCTACAAGAAAAACAATAATAAAATGATTTTGTTAAAAGCCATTTAAGCACAATATTCCATAAGACATCAAAGATTAATGAGTATGGTTGAAGGTTCTTACTCCAAGTATTGCTCAATTTCTGTGCAATTATTGAGGACGTACAATCTGGCAGTCTTAAATAATTTTTCTCTAGTTCTGTAGGAATTGAAGTCCCCAATGGGCGCACTTTCTGTGAAAAAACTGAGAAGGAAGCTACTTCGACTGTTTGAACACCAATATCAATGTTTCGATCCTCATTGATAAACCTAGTTGGTACATCATGCAGATACATCGAGGCAAATGTCAAACATTCTACATGAATATATGCCTCCTCAATGGATCCTTCTGGGTGGGCTTTGTTTTTTACGTACCGCTTAAATTTTCCCAAGTACCTCTTAAATGGATACATCCACCTGTATTGAACTGGTCCTGCGAGGCCTAACTCACGGGGCAAATGGACAGCTAGGTGGACCATTACGTCAAAGAAGTTTGGTGGAAATATTGTTCCATTTTGCAAAGAATGAGGACAATGTCAGCCTCAAGAGGCTTCAATATATCTTTCTTACACGTTCGTGCACATAATTCCCTGAAGGAAGTGCTAAGTTCCATCAACGCCAAACGTATATCATGTCTTAAGTACCCATCAATTACTGCTGGTAGTAACCTTTGCATGAATATGTGGGCATCATGACTTTTCATACCAAATATTTTACAATCACTAACATTAACACACCTAGAAATATTAGATGCAAAACCATCAGGGAATTTAACTCCACTCAACCATGCACAAAACTCTTTCTGTTCATTTCCATATAGCATGAAATAGGCATGAGGAATTACAACTCGATCACCATCTTCTTTCAAATGTAACTCTTTTCTTATACCCAGTCAGGCTAAGTCTCGTTGATCATTGATATTATCTTTTGTTTTACCTTGAATATTCATCAATGTACCCAACACATTGTCAAAAATGTTCTTTTCAATGTGCATCACATCGAGATTATGCCTAAGTTTTAGAGATGCCCAATATGGCAGTTCAAAGAAGATACTATATTTTGTCCAATTTAACTCCTCAGGAGTGTGTTTTCTCCTTTTAGAACCTTTGCTAAAATGCACTTGAGCCATGTTATTTAATTGATGCATTATATCTTCTTCGGGCAACTGTCTAGGTGGCATCCGGTGATCTTCTTTGCTATTAAAAATTGTCTTCTTTGTTCTCCATATGTGACCTGAAGGTAGGAAGCGACGATGACCCATGTAACAATGCTTCCGACCATGTCTCAACCACATGCTATCTGTATCCAAGTTGCAACAAGGACATGCCAACTTTCTCTTAGTGCTCCACCCAGAAATATTACCATATGCGGGAAAATCATTAATAGTCCACAGTAAAGCTGCATGCAATCGAAATCATTGGCCAACCATTGCATCATACGTATCTACTTCATTTTGCCACAAATCATTTAGTTCGTCAACTAAAGGGCGTAAGTAAACATCAATTTCATTCCCAGGTGATTTAGGACCAGGAATTAATGTAGACAACATGAAGAACGAGTCTTTCATACATAACTATGGAGGCAAGTTATATGGAACCAGAATCACTGGCCAAATGTTGTATGGTTTAC
The DNA here is from genome assembly GCF_001411555.2 of Juglans regia. Taxonomy (NCBI): domain Eukaryota; kingdom Viridiplantae; phylum Streptophyta; class Magnoliopsida; order Fagales; family Juglandaceae; genus Juglans; species Juglans regia. Next base: position 17,163,672 of record NC_049916.1, on the reverse strand, counting down.
TCATATTATTGAATGGGTTGAATCCATCACTAGCAAGACCGAGTCTGACATTACGGGCATCTTCAGCAAACCAACGATGCTCTCTATCAAATGTGGTCCACACCTTAGAGTCCGCGGGATGCCTCAAAGTGTTTTCACCCCCCACCCTTTGTGATTGATGTCATCTCATGGATACTGCAGTTTTCTTGGACATAAATAATCTCTGCAACCTTGTCTTAAGTGGGAAATAATGCATAACCTTTTGTGGTACTGGTCGTTGCTTAGGTGTGGTAGACAACCATCTAGATGCCTTGCACTTAGGGCACTATTGCTTGTTGGAATTTTCCTTCCAATATAATATGCAATCATTTGGACATGCATGTATTTTTATGTATCTAAATCTGAGGCCTCGCTCCAATGACCGTGCCTTATTGAAAGAGTCTGGCAAGAGTGATTGGGGAAAAGTAGTTTTCAATAAATTAAGCAACATGTCAAAGGACTTTATACTCCACCCACCAATTGTTTTGATGTGGAGCAACTTCACAGTGAATGATAGTTTAGAAAATGTTGTGCAGCCATTGTAAAGTGGACGATGAGCATCTTCCAACAGTTTCTCAAAACTGGTTAGTTCGGGTTCAACGGAGGAGGGACCCACTATATGTGCAGCCATGTCTTCATCAACACCGACAGTGGTAGCAGCATGAATGTCACCTAACATATCGTCTATGTCATCGATGTAAGAATCATCAACATTATCATTATCATCATCACCATTAATGTTCAGGGGTTCTGGCTTTCCATGAAATATCCAATGCGTGTAATTTTGATCTATCCCAGTAATAAATAGATGTCGTTCGACCTCACTTATAGGTACGAACACCATATTACGACATCTACGACATGGACACTTGACACGATTGTTTCCATGAGCATGAGCTCGAGCCATTCTCAAAAACTGTCTAACCCCTTCGGCATATTCCCTTGACCTAAGCCTATCGATGACATTCATCCAACTTTTGTCCATCTGTAAAAAATTAGACATGATCAGAAATTGGAATGTCATTTAGTATTAACTTTTAAACAAAATCCATCACACTAATTACAACTCTGTACCATGTTTCTTCACTCACCTTCTAGTTCTTGATCATTAAGGAGGCTTAGACAGTCTAAAAAGGCTTTAACGTTCAAGATTTAGTCAAGAAGATACACGGACAAAATTCCTCAATTCGCACACATCAACTCTGGAATAGATCAAATACTCGCAGATTATTCTGACACAAATATAAACTTGGATGATAGGAAATCAGTTTCAAACCTAGAAAATAATGATAGCTAAGTGTAAAATAAAAACTATGATTTAATCACATAGTGTAGATAAAGCAAGGGAAATCAGTTCTAGTAATGAAACCAAAAGTATTAAGGCTCACAATTTCTCTAAGAAGCATTTCGACAAACAGAGGCCTTACAGATATGTGAGTGAAATAAATTTATCTCTAAGAAGCATTTCAGCAAACACCTTCTGAGCACTTGTACGTATTTATTTTCTTCACTAAAAAGAGAAAAAAACTGAAATCGATTACATGATTGGCCTACCTGTAATCATTTTAATATGTTTGTGATCAATAATCTTCTAAACCATTGTCTATGATCCTTCTTCTCAAAATAAAACCAACGATGGAATGACTTGGGGAAAATATTGGAATGATGTGAAGATCTTCCACAAACTTTATTGAAATAACTTCATTAGAAATTTAGTATGATAGATGCTGGTTCGGTTCAGCAGATTTGGGGCAAAGAAACAATTTGGTGTAAATTTGGGGGATTTGCTGCCAACGAGGGTATATAAACTATAGCAGAGGAGTGATCTTCCTGGACAACGAGGGGATAAAATCACGGTGCAAACCTTTTGCGTCCAGTAATATTATGAAAATGGACCAAATTTGGACGCAAAAAAATAAGTGAAACAGTTCGTTTTCCTGGATCTAACTTCTGCGATGGAAATATGTGATAACTTTAACTTGGATGCAAAAATATTATCTATTAGCGTCACTTAAGTATGGATGGAAATAATATGGTCGCCAAAACACTATAATCATATTGCGTCGAAATAAATAGTCGCAACAATAAACATATCATCGCAAAATACTCATAACAGTTCGGTTTTCCCAAAATCACCTTTTACGTCGGAAACTAGTGACCAAACAAAATTGGACACAAAAAAAATATTTTAGCGTCGATTTATGTATGGACGGAAATGAATTGGTCGCAAAAGACCAATATTCTTGTAGTGTGTATTATAGACTATGGTGATATATTATAGTATATTATAATATATAGTGATATAGTATTAGTATAACTACTAATACAATAGTCTATAGTGATAATATATAGTTATTTATATAGGATTTTAAAATTTAATATTAAATTAATTAGTAATTTACCATATAATACAAAATTATTTTATATATAATTATATATAAAAATTCTATATAATATAAAAAAATCATATAAAGAATATTTTATACAATATAAAAAATTAAAAAATCTATATATAAATCGGTCCAGTCCAGTGTTAAAAAAAGGAAAACTAAAACCGGACCCATTTTGATCTGTTTTGAGAAAAATGAAATTGGTACCGAACCGCACTGAACACGATACTCGACCGAACCCACCGGTTTGGTTCGGTCTGGTTTGGTTTACCGATTCACCGATTTCTTTTTCACCCCTAGTTAGCGATAGGTGAGGGGGATCCAATTATCAGAGAAAACTTTGATGGATTGGCTGTTATTTACAATGAAATTATCTCCTTGAGAGATGATAGATTTGGTTTTGCACAAGCCTTTCCAAAACCAAGAGTCAGAAGGTTTCAATTTAGAACCTGGGAAGGTATCATCTTTCATGTATTTTGGTTTCGATGTTGGTGGCCCATAGTTTATTGCTACCTACAGAGAGTAGCCAACTGAGTTTGGGAAGGAGGGAAATGTTCAGGTCGTGCATCTTTCAAATGCCCAAATCTCCCAAGGCTTTGGTTGACAAATTGAGTCCCAACTTTTCAAGAAGAGGTGCTTCTCATTGTCCAGTTTGAATCCCCACCAAAATTTCATGAGCATGGTGTCCAATGTATTGCAAAAGCTTTTGGAGAGAAGAAACGAGGACATATTGTAGGAAGGAATGGTTGAACCCACAAGGTGATGAGTGTGGTTCTGGCAGCTTGGGAGAGAAGATTTGCTTGCCAGCTTTCAAGTTTTGAGGTAATGCGGACTTTTATGGCTTTGAAGGCTTCGTCTTTATTCTTTGGAGGAATGAGAGGTAGGCCAAGGTATTTAGTTTTGGTGGATGATTTTTCCATGTGCAAGGTGTTGAGAAGGGATAAAGTTATCTGAGAGGGCATATGCTTGTTTGATGAAGGCAATGGATTTAGTATTGTTGATGCTTTGTCCTGTCCATGCCATGTAAGTAAGAAGTATAGATTGGATTGTGTGCTCTTCTTGCAAGTTTGTTTTTGTGAAGAGAATGCAATCATCGGCAAAGAGGAGTTGTGTGATTGGGGGGCAAGATGGTGTTATTTTCATATCATGAAGGAGCTTTGAGGTTTCAGCTTTGTTGAGTAAACGTGATAATACTTCAGTTCGCATGATAAAAAGGAAAGGGGATAACGGGTCTCCTTTTCGAAGACCACGTACGGTAGAGAAAAAGCCAAAAGGAGAGCCATTGAAGAGAATTGAGTATTTGGGAGTGGTGATGCATTCTTTGATCAGTTGAATCCAGGTCTGCTTTTGCAAAAAGGATGTGATCATCGGCAAAGAGGAGGTATGTGAAAAGGAATCACCCCACCACTTGAAGGCATCCTTTCCTAGGTATGTTCCTGCCTTTCTTCAGCAATGTCTCCTCCTCCAATCCTGGGAGTTTGGCTTGCTCGTTGATTAGCTTCCATGTTCCTTGAAGCTATTGGTGAGCTTCCGAGTTATCTAGAACGGGTTGTCACAACCATACAAAGTACACACAAGATATACTAAGATCCAACAGACGGCACCACTGTTAATGTCGTGTTTCGTACGCCTTTGAGCCAGGTTCCAGCAACTCAGGTCTTCAAAACTGGGCCTACGAAAATAGAGAAGAAAGAAACTGGGAAAGGGTGGCCTTGGGGCCAGGGAATCTTCGATGCCAAATTTAGAGGAGTATTTTGAAAGTTTGTATATAATAAGAGAGTTTAGAGATCAGAAAATTTTCTCGTACCTGGAAATTGCTACTTATATCATGAGTCTAAGGGGGACAGATCGTGCCTGCCCCTATAGAGTTCATGTCATTTTTACTGTTTGTTTTGTCAAAATCCTTCAATGTGGTGTGCCTTTGTGATGGCGCCATTAATGCAACGTAGTACCCTGCTTTGCCTTACTTTACTGGTATCTTTGGTGGTTTGTCGATGTTCTTATGTTAGAAGATCAAAGGTCCTCCATATTTTCTATTTTGCCCTGTACGAGTCCCCATGAGTGAGATACGGCCGAGCGGCATCAAGTCTGTCCATACCATCAGTCATTATTGTTTACCTTCCCTTACAGGCGACTTACTTTGTGGGCAAGTTTGGGTCCTTGGGCTGGATATTGGGGCAAAGCCCATAACTCTGGGCCAAACGCCTAGTGGGCTTATGAAGTGGGGTAAATCCCCTTACAAGTACAATATGAGTGTTATCTCACGAAGAAGATGGCTATGTTGAAAGAAATATTTCACTACAGCAATGACTTGTTAACTTATAGTCTACCAACTCATTTTGAAGAAATTTGTAGTCATACCATCCAATCTAAGGGTTTTGTGAGCACCAAGGAAAAATAATGCCTCCTTTATCTCAGACCCTTCTAGAATGCTACAAAGGAAGTTATTGCCAGTACGATTGATAATCTAGGGAGGAGATTAGATAGTTCTAGAGAAAATTGTGAGTTGCTTGATGTAAATATCTTTTTGAAGTGATGCATAAAGAGTTCTCCAATGTTTGTACATCCCGTTCTGCAGTTATCTTCTTGATGCTTTAGCATATCAATGGAGTTTTTGCAACGTCTGATTATCGTACTAGCATGAAAATATTTGGTGTTGAGGTCATTGGAGGAGAGCCATTGTTGTTGTGACTTTTGTTTCAACAAAGCTTCTTCTCTTTTAATTTTTTTGTGGGGAGCTGTGCACAAAACCTCATGTCACAATCTATTTCTATATTGCGCGATTTGATTAGTTGCCTTATATGACCAAAGTGCTTGTAGTTCCAATCCTTAATGAATATTTTTACCACCTTAATCTTTTGAGTAATGCCTCGTTTGATTCCGTAGTTCAGATGGAGATGAGATATTTTGAGTAGTAGTGAGATTTTTGAGTTAAGATGAGATGAGATGGTTTGTCAAAAAATGTGTATTTGGATAGTGAGATGAGATGAGATGGTTTTAACTTTTTGAGAATTTGATAAAGTGGTGGGTCCCACCAATTATTGAAAAGTATTTTTAATTATTGGGTGGAGAATATTATGAATATATTAAAAATAAATAATATCTATTATTAATTTAAAAACCCATAAATATTTTTACTTTCCCAAAATATATTTTTTGTAGTTGGTCATCATTATTTCAATATTCCCAAATATGAACGCATTTCTTTGTTAAACAAAATTATTCTACTTATGACCTATTTATTATACTATATTTTATAAAATTTGAAATATGTTTTCCTAATTATATATTACAATAAAATAAAAATTATAATAGATAATTATACATATTAAAAAAGTGGTAGTTAGTGTTAATGTAGCGGTATTGTAGAGGCGGAAGAAACTTTGTAGCAGTACTGTAGCGGCATAGTAGAGTATTGTAGAGGTGGTTGAAAAATTGGAGATGAGATAAATCTTTGTATTCTACAGTTTGGATAGGCAGATGAAACATGCCGTAGAGCTCATATGAGATAGTTTGTATCTCATCTAGACATCCAAACCGGGTCTAAGAATGTAGATAGGGAATTTATAACAATGGTGGCTCCAAGCAATAAAAATGGTTGTTAAATGACTTTGAGTCTCTGAACCAAAAGTCTTCAAATTTGAAGGGTTTGGGGAGGTTTTCAAGAGTGTCATTAGTGTTAAGGAGGAGGGGGTGGTTGTCAGAGGAGGTGGCTGGAAAGTGGGTGATGTTGGTATTGGGAAAAAGGATTCTCCATTTAGCATTGGCTAACCCTTTGTCTAGCTTCTTGCAGATGTTAGCCTTTCCCTCTCGTTTGTTAGATCATGTATAGGGGAGCCTTGAAAACCTAAGTCTATTAGACCTTCATTATTGGTGAACTCTGTAAGATGATTTTGAATTGTGGATGGAGAGGGGCTCCCCCCTCTTTTTTCATTATAGGAACATATATCATTCATGTCTCCAATACAGATCCACGGCCCTAAATTGGAATTGCATATGACTGACATATTTTTCCAAAACGTTTCTTTTTTGTTGCCAATAGCTGGGCCCATAAACAAGAGACATCAAGTAACTAGAAGAATTTACACCATAGTACATCAAAATATTGATAATATTACTAGAAATGTTAAAACATCAAAGTGAAGACCAGGTCTCCATGTAAGCAAAAGGCCTCATCGTTTTCTAGCTAGGTGGTGTATTTAGAAAGGTGAAACCTATGCTTCTTACAAGCTATTCAGTATTCTCAACAATGGGTTTTGATTTCACTAAAAGGGATGGCATCTGAATCATAGTCTCTTAGTAGAGCTCTTAGTGTTCTTGTTGTCGAGGGATTAGCTAATCCTCGACAATTCCAGGAGAGTAGCTTCATGTTTCGGTTGGGGGCATTTTCTGGCTTTCCTCGCCACAGCTTCAATAATTTTCCATATCATTGCAATCCAGAGTGTGAGCTGTTGCTTTATAAGTCCTTTGGGATCTACGAGTGTGCTTTTTCCTAGCCCCACTTTTCTTCTTTGCTACGTGTTTTCTGATGTTCTGGAAGAGTTGATCTAGTGGGGTGTTTTCAAGTTCAGCTTCATCCGATTCCAACTTGCGTTTCTTCTTAGCAGGTTGAAGGTTCTCTTCTTTTTATTCATCATGTTTTATGCTCTCAGTATGATGCTCTTCCAAAGGTATTGTAAGGATGGGTTGGGGCTGAATGGTCACGAGATTGTCTGGTATGTGTTGCTCCAAAGATGAAGGTAGCTGGTCCTTCAGATTAATATAATATGGGAGGATTCGGAATGTCGGGGTGGAAGACCTCTTCTAAGAGTGGCAATTGATGAGTTTAACTCCTGGATTTCCCAATGTGGATTGATTGAAATGAACTCTTTGGGGAGGAGGTTCTCTTGGTGCAATGGGCATAGTGGTCTTTCAAGAAGCTGGGCGAAATTGGATAGGTGTTTCTTGAATGCTAGTTGTTTGACCAGATAATGTGAAAAACTGTTATTTACCGAGATCAACATCGAATCATTCACCCATGTTCATGGAGTTTCAATCAGATCCTTCTTCTTATGTCCTTTTCCATTTCGGTTTCAGCAAATGTGGATGGAACATCTAGAATTTCAGTGCTTTGTGGCAAATATTTGGCAAGAGGAAGTGGGGGGAACGGGTCTTTTGAAGTTGGCTCTTAAACTAAAAAAATTAAGGGTGGCTTTGAGAGAATGGAATAAGCAAATTTTTTAGAGGACTGAGGCTCATTTACAAGAGTTAGAAACTTTGGAGTCAGCTTTGCATAATGGATGGGATCCAGGAATTGAACAAGAACTTGTGTAGAAACATGTGGAGTTAACTGATTGGAGGCACGGGGATGAGACTAGACTAGCTCAAATGGCGAAAGTAAAATAGCGTGTTGATGGAGACCAAAACTCAAAATTCTTCCATGCTTATTTATCTTATAAAAGGAAAAAAAGAGTCTTAGATATGAGACTTTAAGATGGCACTTATTTGAGTTCACCAGAGGAAATCTATTTAGCAGCTGTTAATTATTTTTCAAACGTTTTGCAAAAGGAGACACGTGGGAGTTTGCCAGATTTATCTCATCTTCTTTTGCTCGTTATATCAATGGCCAAGAGTGAAGCTATTTGTGTTATTCCATCGATTGAAGAAGTGAAAAATGCCTTGGATTCTATACCTTCTAACAGTACACCAGGTCCAGATGGATTCGGATCTGGATTCTTTAAAAGCGTTTGGGATATCATTAAGTTGGATGTTATGGCAGCAACTTCGGAATTTTTTAGAGGAGGTAAATGGCCTAGATTCTATACCTCTTCTTATGTGGTGTTAATTCCATAGATGGATATGCCAACTGGATTCGATAAATTTAGAAACATAAGTCTTTGTTCAGTGTTTTATAAAATTTGCTCAAAGGTGATCGTGAATCATTTGACAACACTCCTACCAAAAATGATATTTCTTAAACAAGGTGCGTTTATTCTAGGCATAAGCATATTTGAAAATATCAATCTTACACAGGAAATTGTTCACTCTATTAATAAGAAGATACATGATGGGAATGTGGTATCAAAATTGGACATGGCCAAAACATATGACCGAGTTGATTGGGCATTCATTATGGAGATGCTTCGATCTTTCGGTTTTTCTAACACAGTTTGTGGATTGATTGGCGAGTGTATTTATATGCCTTGGTATTCTATTATGATAAATGGTACTATGAAAGGTTTCTTTCAGGGTGTCCGTGGATTGAGATAATGGGATCATTTGTCCCCTTATTTGTTCTTACATGAAATTTATCACAACTTATAAACCAAAATGTGGAGGAGAAGAGATTTGGCCAGTTCTCACAAGCCTAAGGTACCAGTTTGATTTCTCATCTAATGTATGCAGATGATGTGGTTATTTTCACTAATGGTGGTCGTAATTTAGTTTGGTGCATTTTGAAGATTTTGGCTACATTTGAGGCTTGGTCTGTTTAATTGATTAACAAAGAGAAAATTTGCTATGTTTTTCTTTAATAAAATTTCCATGGCTAGAAGATGTAATCTCCAAAGATTAACGGGTTTCTCGGAAAGTAAATTTGCTTTTAAATATTTGAGGGTTCCATTTTTTCGGGAAGGCTTAAAATTGCGGATTTGTAAGTAAGGTTCACAAAAAGATAAGCGGTTGGAAAATGAGACTATTATTTGTGCTGGAGAGGGTGGTTTTATTGAGCATGTCCTTGCTAGTATGGTCATGCGTCTCCTTGCAGTTTTGCAAGTTCCTAAAGATATTATTTCTTTATTCAATCTCTTAATGAGCTCCTCTTTTTTTTTTTTTTTTTTTGAGAGAAAGTGAAGGAAGAGGAAAGAAAAAATGGGTTGCTTAGAGGCAAGTATGTAGGCCAACTACAGAAGGTGGTTTGGGACTTAGACATTTTGATGATATGCAAAGAGCACTTCATTTAAAATTTGCATGGAAACTGATGCATGAGAACACTCTTTAGGCTAATTTTTTTTTGTAAGACATATGTTGGGAACAAACCTTTGATACTACTAGGCCCTCAAAAGGGTACAAGGTTTTGGTGTATGCTTGTTAAAAGTATTCCTATTGTCTTGAGTCTAAATGGAAACTTAAATATGGAAATGTATTATTCTAGTAAGAGAAGTGGATGGAATAGGGGACTCTTGCTAAAACCTTTCCAGTGGTCGAGCAACCTCTATTAAAAGTTAAGGAATGCAACCTTGAAAGTGGCAGGGATGTGGCTCTTTTAGAAAGGTTGGTGGGTATTGAAACAGCTGAGATTGCTCTCAATGTGCTTGCAAAATATAAAGAGGGAGGAGATATGCTAATTTGGATCAAAGCTGAGATTGGTACTTTTACCACTATATCAACTTGGGAGTGCATTCGGGTAAGAGGTTCTACCTTGGAGGGGCATAAGTGGATATGGAATAATATGCTTCCTAAAAAGTTCTCTATACTAATGGGAAAGGCATGGCATGGTGCTCTGGCAGTGGATGACAGAATTAGGTGGATTAAGACTCCTCTGGTTTCGAAATGTGACTGTTGTAGGCAAGGTATGTATGAAGATCAAAATCATGTTTTATTTGATGGGGAGGTTGCAGCTGAGGTATGGAAGAAATGTGGTTCCCTCCTTGGCTTGCCGATTGGTAGAACTTGGTGAAAAACATGCCGTAGTTGGTTTCGGAGAGCTTCAAATTCCTCTCAAATAGGTATCATTTTGGGTTTGTTGCCTATTGTTATTTCTTGGAGATTATGAGGCAGAAGATGTTATGCACGTATGGAAGGCAAAGCTGATTCAGTTCACGTTGTATGGCATTCTATCAAACATTGGATAGGCGTGTTCTATCAAGGAATTTCAAAGATAAAGAAGTTTACGCAAGCTGATTCTTACATCCTTAACAGTTTAAATATCATGGTCCAAGCCATCACTGGGCAGAGTGAAATTAAACACGAATAGGAGTAGTCTGGGAAATCTAGGATCTTCGAGGGCAAGTGGAGTCATTCGAGATATGCAAGGTTCTTTGTTGTTTGCATTTTCAATTAATCTAGGCTATGGTGACAATACTCAAGCAGAAATGATGGCATTGTTGGAGGGTGTTAACTATAAGAGGCTAAACTTGTTATCGGTTGACATTGAAATGGACTCAAAGGTAATTCTGTCTTGGTTGTAGAGAGCTCGATGTGGCATCTGGTATTTGGAGGACTACTGGGAGGAACTTCAAGATTTGCTTCCAACAATGGACTACACGATATCTCACATTTATAGAGAAGGAAATGTTGTTGCAGACTGGTTAGCAAGATTAGGATCAAGGGAAGGAGATACGAAATAGAGTTCCATGCGTGACTTGCCTCCATTTTTGCGAGGCTTAATCAGAGTAGATAAATGGAGACTTCCTATTATTCGGTGCAAGAGTCACATTTAATGATTTTAAAGTTGAGGTGTATTGATTTGTTTTCTTTTATAGTTTGCATTGGTCAATTAGTGGATTGTATAGGTTTGTTTTCTTATTTTTTAATTGGTTTTGATATTTGGGATGGTTTTTTGGTTATTTTGTAAATCCCAAGTGTCCTATTTGTTACCACGCTATTCTTCCGACATAAGCGATGGCAATCAATAAAATTGAAGTACCGTCCTCTTCTATAAAAAAAATAATAAATAAAAATAAATAAAAAATTATATATATGCCTTCAAATGCTATCGAACATTAAGCTAAGATGAATATTCACCAGACTCCGATGCCCATGCAGGTAAAATTTTCTTTAAAGAGAATTTTATCTGCATTCAATAAAATGATCATGATAGAATCATAAACAAATTGTTGGAATAGAAAGTTTGTGCATCATTTCATGCATGATCGATCTGAAAATCACGAGAATTAAGCATTTGACTCCTCCATACAAACATCTTCACCCGCATAATATATGTATTCATTAAAATAGCCAAAAACCACATGAAATAGATTCCTCGATCATCAAATTAAGTGTACATATATTAGCATGAATCATGATATCAAAGGACCAAACGCGCCTAGCTAGATCCATGTCTCCGTCCGTGGCTTTTGTCTAGTGAATTAGAGTTGCCAAATACAAGCCATTGCTAGCCATCTTATTGAGGGCTTGGTTGGTTTTGCTCAGTGGAGATCTTCCATAATCTGATAATGCGTCGTCGCAGTCTCCGAAAGCCGACAGTGCAGCCGAGAGGTTAATCCTCAAGCCAGACTTGTCATGCCTTCTCAAGTTAACCGAGCACGTCTGTAGGTTACCAATGGCATCCGAATAGCTTTCCCTGCAAACATCCCCAGCGCCGGAACTTCCAAGCTTGGCAGCCAACCTCTTGGCCTTGTTGGTCTCATCAATCAATTGCCTAATGGCTGAGGACATGGCGGCATATGGATTACTCAGCCTCTTCACTGCTGATCGGCAAATGACCGGATAGTCGGCTCTTCTGCAAAGGTTACCTCCTAAGCCGCCGCGAGCCTCAGCCTGTCCGGCGAGGAGGGTTGTGGCCAATGCCAGAATGACCAGAGATAAAGAGGCGAAGTGCTTGATTGCCATGGAGGTGGCTTGTTTTTGGCTCCAATTACCGAGGAACGTTTTTGGGTCCCTTCGAATTTGTAATAAGAAAATCTCCGCAGCCGGAGTTGGCAAGTAAATGAGGGAGACAGGGAGATTTCCATATAAATAGATACATATACATGGATGGTGGAAAGTTGTTAGACATGTCAATTATCAAAAGCCTCTGGAGAGTCATGTCTGTATTTGGCTGTTTTTGGTTACCTTAAAATAAAATGTTTGAACAAAACAGACTTGCATGGTAAGTACTATTTTCTATTGTTTCGAGAAGACAAGGGAGGATATATATGCATTAGTTTTTGAGGTTTACCATGATTGTAGATCAAAGAAACCATCTTGTCTCTGTAATTGTAGGGTTTTTCTTTTTCCAGGCTGTAATTTTAGCGCCTTTAATTATTACAAAATGAACAATTAAACAAATTAACAGCAGCCCGCCCAGTCAAAGTTATTACGTACCTAATTTTATTAAAATAGCTGGTAATGTATAACATAATATATATATATATATATATATATATATATATTTATATATGCAAGTGATAACGAGGTACGCGCGTGGCCTGTCGTAACATTAGGAAAAGAATAATCCTTATCTGATCAATAATAATTAAGCTGCAAACAACTTAAACTCCCGATGATTATATCATTAAGAGAAATTATATTTGCGTCGCGAAATGTCTAAGCATCGCACAGTTTTTTTGAAAAAAATGATGATAAAAAATTAATTTTTTAATAGTAAACTCTACTCTTTCTCAAAATGATCATTGCATTGTGCTTACGTAATTTACGATTATACATAACATTACTCTTATATAAATGCTGATATATGAACCCTTTTTCCGATGTTTATTAATTTCTTACATTGGTATATAATTAAAATAAAATTTTAAAAAGAGTAGATAACGAAGTAAATAACTACAATAAGATGAATAATCTTTTTTCGTTATTGTAAAAGCAATGATAAAAGAGTTAAGTGGTCATGGGAAAGTCAGAAAGCTGGACAAATAATGGGAAATCAATAAATGTGATCACTATAAGATGGGGGAAAAAGAAAATCTTCTCTATTGAGTTAGTAGTTATAGAAGGTACCAAAAGTTTCATATTCAAAGCTCTTTTTTTAATCTTAAATTAATGTCAATAAATTGAATGGGTTTATTGTCGTAATAAAGACAATATATAGAATATAAAATAAAATAAAATGATGAGGCGGCTCAATAGAATACAAAGAAAATGCTTCTGAAATTATATAGGATATTAGGATGATTCACATTCACTTTTTTTTTTTTCTTTTAATATATATATCAACGCACGTTCTAGATTAGTCCAGGCCGTGGGCCTTTCCCATCAAATTTCATCTTTCACAACTCATATTTTAACCCTGCCATTTTCTACACATTCACTGCCTCTAAAAAATATATAATTACTATTCGGATTAAAACTCATTTTCTACACACACACATATATATATATATACCTTTTCATTATTTATCAAAATATTGGTTGAGTAATGAAGGAGAGAAAATATTTTCAGGCCCAATGTGATCTGCCAAATTCAACCCAGAAGATAACTATTAGAAGCAAGGTGGAAGAGACAATAAGAGGATAAGAAAATGTAAATGTAAGATGAGAAGACAATAGGGAAAGTCGGGTGTCACGGGAGAAGAGAGAAAAGAGGAGAAATGAGAGACAGTTAGACATGCAAAGGGAAGAAGTAATATAAAGCTAAATTTCTCACCAACTACTAACAGAAACTTAAATAAAAGGGGACTTCTTCCAGACAACTCCTTCAGCTTCTTCAATCTCACAAAGAGAGCGCCAAATAGACGGTCAACTCTAGAAAATAAGTCTCCAACCTCCATTGTACAGAAAGACCATGAAAGACTGTAAAATATTTATATTATAGTGGATTTGCCCTCCAAATGACTCATGGACGTAGGTTCTGTGCCGAACCATATAAATTTGTGCGTCTCTATCTCCATTTGTTTTCCTTGTATTTATTATCCATTCACTGCTATGGATGTACATATAATGGATACCATACAGATGGTTCAGACCATTATCGGGGGCTTCAAACTATACCAACCAAGGCCCGTATCGTCACCGTGAGCCGAGAATAGCTCTTTCTCCCACACTACAAGAAATCTGGCCTTTTCCAGCGATTTTAAAATCGTCGCAAAAAAATCGCCGCAAATATAGGTTATTTCTGGCGATTTTTAAGTCGCCGCTTAATTTCGGTGCGATGATTGGAAATCATGGATAAAAAATGTACAAATTACTTTTTGCGGCGACATTTGTACCTATTGCGGCGATTTGTGTCGTCACAACAATGTTGTATTAACTGTAGCCTTATTAAATTTCCGTCGATTAAATAAAATAGCCACAATATGTACTATTTGCGACGAAAATTGTCGCTGTAAAAACAAATGCGCCCATTTAAAGTTATTAGCGGCGAGTCAAAAGCGCCGGAAAATCTTATTAAATTTAAAACCCCCGCGTTAGGTTTTCCCCTCATTTCGCTCTCTCGAGCCGTCTCTCGCCCTTCACCCTCTCTCTACCCAGTCCCTCTTCTCCCTCAAGCCTCCGCCGCGCACAGCCCGTCGCCAACGGCCCCAGCACGCCACCGCGACCTCACCTCGACGGCCACCCCCTCCTTCTCCCCCAGCCCCCACGCTAATCTCTTTCTGGCCTCACCTCCTCTCTCTCTCTCTCTCTCTCTCTCTCTCTCTCTCTCTCAGATTTCTCTATGTCGCCGTCGCTGGGGGCGCCATTCGCAACCACCCACACCTCGACGCCATTGCCAGTCCTCCGTCGGAGCCCCTTCTCCTCTACGCCTAGCCCAGTAGCCCGAGGCCCTCCCTTGCTCTGTTTGCAACCCACTGCCACCAAATGAGGAGGAGGCGCGAGGAGTAGGGTAGATGAGGCAACTGAGGCATAATCATTTTATACAAGAGGTACACCTAGCTCTAGCAAGGCATTATATTATTTACTGGGATCAATCTGTGCAAATGCTCTAATCAATTCCTTATACATTGATTTCTGACTTATAAATTAGGTACACTGCGTTCTGGTTGAAATAGTTTCTGCTGCAGCAAATGCTACACCAGGTCTTGGAAGATACCCTCCATTCAAGAGAGAGGTATGGTGCCTTGTCAAAATATTCATTTTTGTTATAAATTATGATGTATTTTTTTATGATTAAAGTATTTCTCAAATTAAATATATAATAAATGCTTTTTCATTGAGGGAATTACTTTTGGGCTGTGATCAAGTAATTAATGAGCATATTTTAAAAGGAAAATGATTGATTGAGTGATTTTTTTATTTTTTATTTTGAAATGAAAACTTAATTTTATTAATAACAGAGACTTACATCAAATCACTTAAAACAGTGGACTGAATATATTGAGAAATTTCTTCCAAAACATACTTGTCTTCATCGAGATCAAGACCAATTTTTGCCAATCTATGAGCTACCATATTAGCATTCCTATGTGAATGAACAACATACCACTTTGAGCATCTTCAATTAGTAAACCACCTAAACTTAGGTATGTAGCAACCTTGTTTGCCATGGTGACCACTTGCAATACATCTCCTTCGAGTATAACCTTTGACAGCCCCATTTCAAGATTGGGTGATTCTTAAATGTGGCAATGTGCATCCCAAATGTGCATCTTCATGTATTTTAATTTTTTTTAAATGGTTATGGAAATGATTATTAGTGAATTTATAATATTTTTTTTTAATAATTAATCATGTTTAAAAAATATTGGAAAGAAAAAAAAAGTACATTAAAGGCATATTTGGGATACACATATTGGAGTCATCCTAGATTCCTAGCTACATTTTAAAATGTTGTAGAGAGAAGATGACTTGAGGCCCAGGAGGAGCTTTGCTTTATGGTTCTGAGAGCCTTCGTAGTGGGCTCAGTAAAGCGATTGCTTAATGCTTGGCTATATTTTAGCCATTTCCCTTAAAAAATATTCTACAGCGAATTAGTTAAATGAACAATAAAAATAGTTAGAGCTTTTTTTCAAATCTGTTGAGCCAAATACGCTGGCCATTCAAATTTTTTTTACTTATTTTATTTCTTTCTTGTCTTTCTAAGCTATCATTGTAGAAAAGAACTAGGGCTCTCTAGGTACTATATGTTCTGTTTTTTTTTTTTTTTTCTGACTGTATATGTTCTGTTGTTATTAGAGAGAAACAAATCAATAGAAAAATTATCATTTTACATTTTGTTGGTGTATGTCTGCCAGGTATGGTTTTAAGAATGAGGCAAAGAAAATGGTTGTTGCACTAGTTGATATGGAGCGAGCTTTTGTGCCCCCCCAACATTTCATCCGTTTGGTGCAAAGGAGGTATTCTTAACATGTTTTTTGCCTGAAAATAACATTTGGTTTCATACCAAAGCATGTTATGTAGCATCTGGTTTGAGATTATAACACAGTTGACATTTGCTAAATGCATGTGATTCCTGCAAAATTGTTGAGTTTAACTGTAAACATTTGTAACAGAATGGCATGAAACCAAATAAGTGATACCATTGCTTACAAGAACGGAGAATAAAATGATACCATTGCTTACAAGAACAGAGAATAAAATAAGTTTTCTTATTAACACTTGGGGGCTTTTGTTGCTTTTGCTGAGTGAACATAAGAAATCATTGTATTGAGCATATTTGAGCCAATGGGATATCTAGAGCAATAATTTTACTTGGCATTAAAAAAACAGTTGCAATTCTAGCTAGCAGTTTATCTAGACCAAATGGGATATATACTATACTTTTATTAGGCATAATGACCTTACCTGATTTGGACATAACAGTATGAAAACAGGGATGATGGATGAGGCCTATAATGGCACTTTTCATTATGAGTTATATGTGAATGTCATTATTTGTGAATGAGTTATTTGTGAATGTCATTATTTGTGAAAACAGGGATGATGGATGTTCATTGCAACTCTTTCTTCCCAATGTTTGTTCTGCTTTATGGTAACAGCTCTTTTACTATGTGTGGGTGTATCCACAGTTTTAGATTCAACATCAATTAATGGCCCTTACTAATGTATTGTATTCATGGCAGTCATACATTACTTCCTTTTCATGGTGGCGGCTTCATACTACCATTATCTCAACTTTCTAGGTTATGATGGTAAGCTACATGGTTTGTCTTTTCCATTTGCTCCAATCCTTCTTTACTTTTTATTTCTTATGAGAAGGGAAGGGTTAGGGGACTAAATTCAGAATATTTTGGGTCAAACTGGATAGGGTTGATGAAACATTTACTTCATGTGCTGGATATTTTGGGTCTTTCCTTTTCTTTTTCCTTAATTTTCTCAATGATAATGCTGGCTTGTTGATTTGATGTTAACAGAATATCTTGTGTGGTTGGTACACTTGGAAATTAGAACTGTAAAGGTTCATTTTCTTGTTTTTCTTTTAAACAACCATGAGATTTTAGAGATTGTCCGTTTCTTTGACTGATTAAACTCAAAATCCACCTGCAGATTTTTTGGAGTTGGCATTGCAGTTTGGAATGATCATGATGTTTGCTTGTGCATTCCCTCTCGCATATGCCTTTGCTGCTTTGGTATATAATGCTTTTTTAGTGGTACCCACACCATTTTTTCCCTTTTTAAGTTGGTTTTGGTTCTTAGTAAAGTGAGTGATTAAGTTCCATGCAACGTAGAACAACATTACAGAAATCAAAACTGATGCATTAAAGCTGCTTACCATGTTTAAAAGGCCTATCCCTCGTGCTACCACCACAATTGGAGCTTGGCTAAACATTTTCCAGGTACTTAAATCCTTGAACAAGAAAAGTATTTTAGTTTACATGCTTTTGGATAAAAAAAAACACCTCCCCTTGCCCCTTCTTCATTCAGAAGACTTGGGAAAGCACAAACTGGGCATGAACATCAGTTGTATAGCATCTTGTCCAAGCAAGAAGCTACAATGAAGCCTCTTTATTTTACCCCAAAATCAGATTCTTATTTGTTACTTATAAAAAAAAAAGTAGTTACTGATAGGTAGAACCTGCTTTTGCTGATGGGTAGAGCTCTACATGTGTTTAACATGTAGGTGATTTTAGTGCAATGATAGGTAGAGTATGTAAATGTGGTTCATGTCATTTGTTATGTGCTTCTATTTTAGTGCAGCCATGTTTTTTAGTGCAGTGGCATTTTAGTGTAGAAGACAATTGTGGTTCTTTTTTTGTGCAGTGGCATTTTAGATCAATAGGTTTTTTTTAGGCTTCATGCCAATTTTGGTCATATTACTAGCTCATACTTTGGATCTTTTTTGAGTATGTAAAAAGAATATTAGGGGAATCCATAGTATAATATCTTTTTTGTCAAGCCTGCAAAACTTGAAAGTGTATAATATTTTCTCTATACTGTCTTGTACATTTTTTCTTTATTTTCTAAAACATCTTTTCCGACGAGTTTTGCTCGCCGCAAATAATTTTTTCATAGCAGAAATATATTTACGGCGACATAAAATCGCCAAAAATAGTTTTTTTCGGCGAAACTTACCCGCTGGAAATACTTCCTAATGGCAATAATCTTAAATCGCTGAGAAAAATAATAAGTTATTTGCGGCG
Organism: Juglans regia; assembly: GCF_001411555.2. Lineage (NCBI taxonomy): Eukaryota > Viridiplantae > Streptophyta > Magnoliopsida > Fagales > Juglandaceae > Juglans > Juglans regia. Next base: position 17,145,089 of record NC_049916.1, on the reverse strand, counting down.
ATTTATTAATTTTTTGTGACGAACACATATCGCCGGAAATAGTAGTTTTTTGTGACGATTTTTTCCAATCGCCGAAATTGATCAAAAATAGCTTTAGGATTTCGGCGAACCTGCAGCGATTTACAAATCATCGAAAATGATCAAATGCAGCGATTCTGAAAGGTATTTGCGACGATTTTGAGCGCTAGAAAATGCCAGATTTCTTGTAGTGCCATTTCGACTCGTGTGATTTTTCGGGATTAACCAATGATGCATTAAAAATTCATTTAATTGTACACGCATTCATTTTTATTTTCGGGTCTTGCCTCAATCATGTACAGATAGCAACGTCTAAAGAGATTGAAATTTTAAATTTTTTGACATTTTTATGTTGATTATAGTATGGCCATATGTATGTTTTTATTGAGTTTGCACAACAACAAAAAAACTCCAAGGTTATAATTATTAAGCTATTTCATTTGTTTGCTATTTTGATGTTCATTTTCTCATCTCATCATGTGCTAATTATTTTGTTAGATATACTGCAAAAGCCCTAACTGATTTTCTGCCTAGGGAGAGGGACTAGATGCTCCTCCCTCCTTCCTCCTTCCTTCTTCCTCCTTCCATACTAAGGTACAACTTTTTCCTCATTCTTTGCTGATTTTTCTTTATTTTATCCTCAACTGTGCTGACAAATGATAGATCTATCATCCTCTAACCACCTAAAGACATCACGTGTCACACCACATAACTCCTTAGGCACGAACCCACAAAAGAGCCATGTCCACAACCATCCGACCAGTGCCTAAGGCTCATGCGCCGCCATGATTCAGACACTTCGATAAGTACTCGGGCGGCATCAACAAATTCTTTAGCCTCAAATCTTGAAAAGCATGGCAGCCAACTCCATTATTACTGGCCCGTGGACCTTATTGCCAAGATAGTCACCGATCTACTCTAGGTGCCATCGAGGATCATGTTTTTTCAACTCTAGCTATCCAACTATGTTCCTACTTTCCTTGAACGAGAACACTAAGGTTGTGGAAGTGGAGATCTCCTACAAAAGACACAAAAACAAACGATTGCATTGTCTTTTTATTGCTCGAGGTTTCAAGGCATAATCGATTGGTCTACGTGTTGGATCAAAACAAAAAGCCTATGGCAATCCCCTCCCCCCTTCCTTAGCTCTACTAAGGAATATGGGCCAAAACTCATGGTCATTGCCCCTTTATTTTTAATGGATAAATGATATTTATAGTCAAAGGGTGTGCAAGCTTTCTACACTTCTTTCAAAAAAAGTGAGTAAATATGAGACCTACATGAAAAAAATAATTTTTTTAATGATACATCTCACTCTTTTTTAAAAAGAGTATACAGTCCTTGCACAGCCCATGACTTATCTAACATTACTCTTTTTAATTTGAGAAATGATATTTACAGTCATGGAGTACGCAACTGCAGTGCAATCTCTTTGAAAAAGTGAGTAAATACTTGATCCAGATGAAAAAAATAATAATTTTTTAATAGTGGACATCACTCTTTTTCAAAACAATTGTATGGTGCTTACGCACTCTACGACTGTATGTAGCATTACTTTTTAATTCAGGTCGTATTTGGATAGTCAGATGAGATGAAATGTGGTGATCTGTGAATAGCAGTGAGATATTTGACTTAAGATGAGATGAATTAATTTTAAAATGTGTTTGGATAGAGAAGTGAGATGAGATGGTTTTAATTTTTTATTGAGATTTGATAAAGTGGTGGATTCACCAATTATTGGAAAGCTTTTGTAATGATTGAGTATTATTTATGAATATATTTATCATTAACTAATATCAATTATTAAATAAAATACCTATAAATATATTAAAATCACAAAATTAAACTTTTTATTTTTTCAAAATTTATATAATTCAATAATTCTAAAAAATATCAATTTTTATTATAAAACTGGGTTTCTCCAATTTGCACATAAATGATAAACCCGAAAAAGTAAAGCCCAACAAAGATTTTTTCGTCGCCCTCTCGTTGTACTTTGCCAAAAGAATAATGATACACCTGAAACTCTTTTATAACTAGTTTACAACTCATTTTCAAACAACTAATGAAATCATGTAACTCCATTAAAAATAGATTTTAATATTACAAAACTACCCTCTATTTCATGTAGAATTGTAAAATAGTTGTAAAATATTTGAAAGGTTATAATTTTCCTTGCCAAAACCTCACCTCTAATGAAAGAAACTAGGAGTTTCTGTAGATTTTTGTACCATGTACCAACAATGGTGGAGGCAAGTTAGCAACAATGGAAGCCATGTCAATGTGCAAAAAGAAAAGAAAAAGGAAATAAGACAATTTTACACCTATAAGAAAAAAAATTCAAATTCTAAGAAATAGGTTTTATTGTTCAACTTTCAGAGAGCATCAGAAGGCTAAAACTAGAGCAAAGATACTAAGTGGAAGAAAGAAAAATGGTGTTTACCCTTGTTGTTGAAGACAAAGGGGCGGGAGAGAGAGAGAGAGAGAGAGAGAGAGAGGTTTCTGTTGTTTATTATTATTATTTTTTTTTTAGGGGTGAAGGAGCACTATAAAGAAATTGATTGAGTGTAGCAGGGGAGATGGGATTTGAGCAGTGAGAAAGAGGGGGAGGTGTGACGCAATCTGAGCGAGAGAGGAGTCATGGATAGTAGAATGCAAAAATGAAATGAGAGAGAGATGGAAACGGGAATGAGTATAGTTGTAATTCTTAAAACTGCTGCAACAGCTAGTGTAGAGTTTCCAGCCAAGATTATCAAGAAACTTGAAGGTTTTGTAATACAATGAAATAAAACTAAAACAAGAACAATCAGAATTAAGTGGTTCGATCAAAATTATCTACATCCACATTAGGAATAGTCAAGAGCCTTCTTTATTGATGGCCAAAAACAACTTTGAGATTATAAGTACACTCCTCTCAAGTCTCTCTCACTTTCTTGAAGCTTATTCACATGTTTCTTGCACTCTCTTATCACCAGTAGTTTTTCTCATATCTGTTTACAGAATGCAAACCAGTCCCTTTTATAGCCTACACAACTCTCATGAGAATATAACAGCTTCCTTCATGTGCCTCCTCTATTCCATATCAGCAAAAGCAGTTGCACTCGAGTCTTCCACATGGACTACCAACCTATCTTCTCATTTAACATGTGTCTTTGTATAAATGGTTGACATTCTTCATAACAAGTCTCCACCTTGGAAATCATTTAGATCTCCCAAGCTGCCTCCTTCCTCTTGAGTGTTCCCACAAGTTCATCCCCAAAAGGGGATTAGCAGTTTTCCATATTAATCAAGTCCAGATAATGTTTGAACTTGATTGTTGACAAGGATTTAGTCATCATATCTGATGGGTTTCTTCAATTGGGATCTTTTCTACTCCAATCTCCTCAATTGCTATGATGTCCCTCGCAAAGAATAGCCTGATATCTATATGTTTTGATCTCTCATCATATACCTAATTTTTGGCAAGATGAATTGTACTCTGATTATCATAGTAGACTATGATATTTCTTTCATACATGCCTAGTTCGTGAGATATACCCTTCAACCATATAGCCTCCTTCATTGCCTCAGTCATTGTAATGTATTCTGCCTCAATTGTTGATAGTCAACTACGGGTTACAAGTTTGCCTTTCAATTGATGGCTCTCCAAAAGCTGTAAACACAAAGCCAATCAATGACTTTCTAGTGTCACATTTCCCGCATAGTTTGAGCCAACAAAGCCTTTAAGCTCACTTCTCAAATGCACACTTCCACCAAACTCAGTCCTAAACACCTTGAACCAGAAAGATATTGGAATACCCACTTGACAGCATGCTAGTGTGGTTTTCTTGGATTACTGAGAAACTTACTGACTACGCTAACAACATAGGTCAAATATCATCTAGAGCAGACCACAGCATACATGATGCTTCCCGCCATGCTAGCATATGGAATTTTAGCCATGAATTCCTTATCTTCCTCAGTTTCTGGTGCTTGGGTGATTGACAGTTTGGAGTGCTGCCCCATAAGGGTATATACTATTTCTAATTTATCCATACCAAACCTGGTTAGAACCTTTGAAATATATGATTTTTGGGATAGGTACAGTGGTCCTTTCTTCCTTTCCCTTACTATCTCCATTCCTAGTATTCTCTTAGCAGGGCCTAGTTCATTCATATCAAATTCTGATTTGATCATGCATTTAACGTGATCAATCTGAATTTTATCCTTACAAGCAATGAGCATGTCATCTACATACAGCAGTAGATATATCATAAGTTCTCTAGTTTGCTTGTAATATACACAGCTATCATAACAGCTTCTTTTGAAGCCATTTCCAATCATGTGAGAGTCAAATCTTTTATACCATTGCCTTGGGGATTGTTTAAGTCCATACAATGATTTATTGAGTAAACACACTTGATCTCTATTGGCTTCATTTATAAACCCTTCGGGTGGTTGCATGTATATAACTTCATCAAGTCCTCCATGCAAGAAAGCTGTCTTTACATCCAGTTGTTCCAAATGCATGTCATGATAGGCAACAAATGATGGCAACAGCCTGATTGAGATATGTTTAGCCACAGGTGAGAATATTTCATTGTAATATATCCCCTCTCTCTGTGTAAACCTTTTTGCTACCAATCTTGCTTTATACCATAGAACCTCAACCCCTGGTATGCCTTCATTTCATTTATAGATCCATTTGGACCCAATCAGTTTCTATTTCTCTGGTTTAGGAACCAGTTCCCATGTTTTATTCTTGTTTAGAGACCATTTCCTCTTGCATAGCAAGCATCCACTTCTTAGCCTCCTTACTAGCCATGGCTTCTTTATATAACCTTGACTCCATGTCAATTATGTCTTCAGCAACTGTCAAGGCAAATTATGTCAGTTCAGCTTGACCATATCTCTGAGGTGGCTTTATAATCCTCTTTTGTATGTCTCTTACCAACTTATATGAGTTTGCTCCACCTTGATCTATGCCCTTTGAGCTTGTATCTCAGTAGTTTTTCCAACTTGATTGTCCTAGTGATAAGGTGAGCTTGTTGACTGCTCCACCTAAAGTTGCAGACTATCTATGGTAAGCTCCTATGTTTGACTTTCATTTTGATTTTTTTGTGTTCAAGCCATTTGTAGTTCATTGAATGTCACATCTCTGCTAATTATACATTTATGTTTCCCAGGTTCATCAATCCACGACTTGTATCCTTTAGATCCATGAGGATAGCCCACAAAGTGCACTTAAGTGCTCTAGGTTCTAGTTTATCAGTTTTTGTATGTGCATATGCTACACATTCAAAAATCCTCAAGTGGTCATACTTAGATGGTTTTCCAAACCATATTTCCTATGGTGTTTTAAAGTCTATAGCTGAGGAGGGACTTCTATTTATTAGGTGTATTGTTGTGACAACAGTCTTAGCCCAAAATGTTTTTGGTAATCTTGATGTTGACAGCATACACCTTACCCTTTCCAAAATGGTTCTATTCATGCACTCAGCTAAGCTATTTTGTTGGGGGGTTTTCCTCACTGTTTAGTGCCTAGCCATGTCCTCCCTTTGACAAAAAGTGTTAAACTCATTTTATAAGTATTACAAACCATTGCATGTTCTTAATATTTTAACCTTTTTGCCAACCTAGTTTTCAACCAATGTTTTTCATTCTTTGAACTTAAAAAATGTGTTACTTTTGTTTTTCAGGATGTAGAGTTGTACATTCCTCGAGTAGTCATTAATGATGGATAGGAAGTATCTTGCCCCGCCATGTGAAGTGACCCTTGCAGGTCCTCATAAATCTGTGTGAATATAGTCCAAGGTTTGCTTAGTTTGGTGTGTTGCAGTTTTGAAACTAACTCTTATAGCCTTTCCAAAAATTCAGTGTTCACAAAATGGTAGTTCTACATGTTTTTCTTTTCCTAGCAAACCTTGTTTTTCCAGTTCTTTTAGCCCCTTTTGACTGATGTGTCCTAGCTTCATGTGCCATAGTTTAACCTTATCTTCCATTATACTTTGAACAGGTGATGCCTCCCCAATAAATGTCTTACCCACCAAAGTATACAGTCTATTTTTTATCACTCCCTTCATCCACTATCAGAGATCCCATGGCAACCTTTAATATCCTAGATTCTGATCTAAATGTGTAGCCAGATTGATCGAGCATTCCCAGAGAAATAAGATTTCTCTTTATCTCAGGTATGTATCTTACCTTCTGTAGTAACCTTTCCATACCATCAAACATCCTTAGCCTAACAGATCCAATACCCAAAATCTTGCAGGACTTGTTATTTACAAGAATTACATGTCCTCCATCCATTTCTTTGAAGATCTCAAACCAAGATCTTGAGGGGCACATGTGGAATGAACATGCAGAGTCTAAGATCCACTCATTTCTTGAATCCACATCTGAGACATTCAACACCTTAGCACTGTCATAACCATCCAAAACCACTGCTGCATTTCCCTCTTCCTTTCTTTTTATTGTCCAAGTTTTGTTTTCTCTCAGGACAATCCCTCTTAAAGTATCCCTCCTTATGACAAATGGAGCATTTTAGATGCTTCCCTTTTGACTTTAACCTTCTCTTAATATTCCTCCCTTTGTGATTATATTTTTCTGGTCTACCCCCTATTACCGAGCCTTCTCCAGTTTCAATTTTTGTTTCTGCTTTATTCTGAAATTCTTTAGAATGCAAAACAGATAGCACTTCATCTAGTGTTAAGCTTTCTCTACCATACATCATGGTTTCTTTAAGATCAACGTATGAAGCATCCAAGGATCTTAATAACAGAATAACTTGATCCTCATCCTCTATATTTATGTCTATGTTTGCAAGATCCAAGATTATATTGTTAAACTCATCAAGATGTTCTTCCATAGACGTAGCTAGAGCCATTTTGAAGGTGTAGAGTCTTGTCTTCTTGTGAAGTCTGTTTGCCAAGGATTTTGTCATATACAGATTTTCTAGCTTGAGCCAAATCCCAGCTGCTGACACCTCCTTTGCAACTTCTCTTAAGACTTTTTCACTGAGGGAGAGAATAATGGTGCTGTGAGCTTTCTGTAGTATTTTAGATTTATCCTTGTTTGATAAAGAATTTAAATTCTTTTCACCAAGAAGTGCATCCCGAAGACCCTGTTGAACCAAAAGAGTTCGCATCTTGATCCTTCACAACCCAAAGTCATTCTTCCCTGTAAACTTCTTTACATCAAACTTGGCAATCCCCATCGAGCCTTGCTCTTAATACCAGTTGCTGTAATTCTTAAAATTGCTGCAATAGCTAGTGTAGAATTTCCAGCCACGATTATCAAGAAACTTGTAGGTTTTGTAATGCAATGAAATAAAACTAAAATAAGAACAATCAGAATTAATACTTGTTAATATTCTATAAATTAACATTTTGTAATTTTGTTTACAGAATGCATACCAATCCCCTTCTATAGCCTACACAACTCTCATGAGAATAAAACAGCTTCTAGGGGTTATAAACGGTCGGTCCAGACCGGACCGGACTGAGACTGAGACCGGTCGATCTCGGTCCACGTTTTAAAGGACCAAAAAGTTTCGATCAGATCCACAATCCAGGGTTTTTCCGGACCGATGAAAAATAAAAATAAAAAAATATTTTATATATATTATTTATATAATAATTGTACAATTAAAAATATAAAATTTTAAATATGTTATTAAAACTTGTTAATATTCTATCAATTAACTAATATATAATATCAATTAGTTAATTATATAGTAATTATATAAATTAATAATGTAATTTTTATCTAATTTATTATTATTGACCATATAAAATATTTTTTTATTGAGTTTGCTACATAATCCACATTAATAAGTCACTTAGTTTAATTTAGTATTTTAAATAAATTTTTTTATTAATTGGTTTTAAAAAAAAAAATTAGGCTGGACCAAATGGACCGATCGGACCGAACTGGATCGATAGTTACCTGTCCGGTCTAGAAAAAATGATAGACCGAAAATGTTCGATCCATCGCCGGACCAGACTGGACCGACCGATTTGCACCCTTAACAGTGTCCTCCATATGCCTCCTCTGTTCCACATCAGCAAAAGCAGTTGCACCCAAATCTTCCACATGGGCTGCTAACCTATCTTCTCATTTAACATGTGTCTTATAAATGGTTGACATTGTTCATAACAAGTATTGATAGACAACAAATTTTTACAATATATTTCATAATAATATTGTAAGATAAGGATATTTTTATAAAATAATGTTACTTTTGTAAAGTATTTTACTAAATTTCTCTTTATTTAATACATTTTTGTAAAATATATTATAGAAAATGTTATATATAAATCATCTTCCAATGGAATTGGGTCTATGAAACTTTTATTGTCTCTTATGTCTGACGTGGGACCAGCCATGCCAGTCGCTTACTCTCTGACTAGGGCTGAGCACCGACCTATTCGGAGTCGGAAGGCCCAGACTCCGACTCCGACTCCGACTTTGTCGGAGGTCGAATCCGACCTCCGACTCCGACTCCGCGATGTATATTATCCGATCCGACTCCGACTCCGACTTGTCGGAGCGGAGTCGGATTTTTTTATTTTATTTTTTTGTCTTTTTTAATTTCATATTTGACCCATTTTTTTAAAAAAAAAAATTGTGAGCTTTCAAATTTCAACTTTATCAATATTACAATCTAAACTAAATAGAAGACCATGCAATATCAATCTAATGTTATCATTATAATTTATATTATATATATATATATATATGAAGATTCATAAAAAAATATATGATATATATTATTATATATGAATATTAAAAAAAAGACACCGACACTGTATACGAAATATTATTAATACACTAATATACTTTATATATATATATATTAATATATATAAATATATGTAATACACTAATAGTATTAGTATATTAGTATTAGTATTAATATTAGTTATACTAGTAGTGATATTAGTTATACTAATAGTTATATTAGTATTAGACTATTAGTTATTATTAATACTATATATTATACTAATAGTGATATTAATACTATATAATATATATAGTTATAGTTATAAATAGTCATTTAGTATAACTATATTAGTATAAGTTATAGTGATTTAGTATAATTATGATACTACAAGTTATAACTATAGTCTATATTAGTATTAGAATTAGTTGTAGTGATTAAATAACTATATATTAGTATTTGCTATAATGATTTTAATTTAGTATAACTATATAATAGTATTAGTATATTAGTATTAGTATTAATATTAGTTATACTAGTAGTGATATTAGTTATACTAATAGTTATATTAGTATTAGACTATTAGTTATTATTAATACTATATATTATACTAATAGTGATATTAATACTATATAATATATATAGTTATAGTAGTCATTTAGTATAACTATATTAGTATAAGTTATAGTGATTTAGTATAGTTATGATACTACAAGTTATAACTATAGTCTATATTAGTATTAGAATTAGTTGTAATGATTAGAATAACTATATATTAGTATTTGCTATAATGATTTTAATTTAGTATAACTATATAATAGTATTAGTATATTGGTATTATACTGACTATATTACTGATTGTATTAGTATACTTAATTTCTAATACTAGTATATCACTATAGTTAATAACTTAATAGTATCATATAGTAATATAGTATTAGTAATTGATACTATTACTACAGTAATTTATATAGTCATTTATATATAGGCTTAAAGTGGTTTACTAATTTATATATAGTAATTAATACTATTAGACTATTAGTAATTTATATGAATAATACTTTAGTTATTATACATTAGTATTATATGTTATTATAAATTTATAGATTAGTGTTTATACATTAGTATTACAATATTGCATGTCGATGTTATTATTCATCTTAGTGTTTATAGTATATTATATATACATTAGTTATTAGTATTATGTGCTATTATATTTATACATTAGTAATTTAGTGTTACATGGTAGTAATATTGTAAATTTGTAATAGTATGATATTTACATATAGTCATATACTAAACTATTATTAGTCAATTTAGTCTATATATTATAGTATAAATATATTATTTAACTAGTATATTATTGAGTTTAACTAACTATATAAGATATAGTTGTATAAATTTTAAATAATTAATATATAGAAAAACACATATTTTATAAAATATGTATAAAATCGGAGGTGGAGGCGGAGGCGGAGTCGGAGGGAGACGTCGGAGGCGGAGGCGGAGGCGGAGGCGGAGGATCGGAGTCGGATCGGAGCGGAGTCGGAGTCGGATCATCAATGGATCCAACTCCGACTCCGACTCCGACTGTCATGAAGAAAAAACCTCCGACTCCGACTCCGACAAGTCGGAGCCGGAGCGGAGTCGGAGCGGAGCCGGAGCGGAGTCGGATTCGGAGTCGGATTGTCGGATTTTTGCTCAGCCCTATCTCTGACTCTGCAAACTCGACTGAGTAAAACACTAAAACTACATAGCAGCCATTGTTCACGCATCAGCCATTACACACATTACGTGTTTTTTTTTTTTTTGTCTCAAAACGTGCATTTTGAAGAGATGACCTGCATTTTCTCAAAACCCATTCGAATTCCCACGTCTGCCATTTCGGTGTCTTCTACCTTCAGAGCCCCCTCCTCTCTTCAGCTTCCTCTCCTATTCAAAATCTGCAGCCCTGGGTTTCGTCTCTTCAGTAGTGGCCTGGGTTTCATCTCTACTGTTCGGTGTCTTCTACCTTCAAAGGCCATCGTCGCCCCTCCTCTGCTCTGGGTACCGCGTCGCCGTCGCACATACACTGGCCAGCACCCCGCGTTGTTGTCGCCCATCCTCTGCTCTGGGTCCCGCTTCACCGTTGCCCCTCCCTCTATGCCCAATGTCGCTGCCTAGCTCCTCCCTCCCTCTGTAATACCTCTCTCTCCTTCTATTTGTATGACAAACATTCACTTAATGCCCAGAGTTACTTTTATGTTATAAATTTATATGTTAAAGGTTAGATGATTAATACGTTAGTCCATGCATGTTTGAAGTGAACGTTGCAAATCGTAGCATGTTTATTTGTATGTTATTTTAAGCGAAATCTTGTTCTTTGTACGTCTCAAATATGGTTAGCTTAGCTATTGTTGGTGGGAAAAAAAGATGACCCATTAAAAAAAATGAAAATAATTGTGTGTGATTAAAATAAATATGGAACCATGACGGATGGTATTTTGCATGCCAAATAGCATTTCACAGATTTGTGCCTGTACTTGGTTTTGCTCTTTGCAGGCCCTTCCCTTATACCTTGATCAGATTTTTTACCCCTTTGTTGCTGTTTTGCTGTCTGTGACTTTTGTTCTGGCTTTTGGAGAGGTTTATTTTTATTTCTATGTTGATAAGGCTTCAAGTTGCAATCACAATAGGCTGAACCGAGAGTGACTTATTACTTATATATTTGGGCCAGATTATACCACAAGCAATATGCTCAAGATATGTTTTTCTCTGAGTATAGACACCATCGCAACACCTTTTGATTGTCTCTCATTCTTGTGGGCTTTGACAGGTTATCTCTCTAAGATCATAGACCATTGTCTTCCAGATTGCACTTCTAATTCCTTAGTTTCCTCTTGATCTTTATGTGAATTTTGGTGGGTTTTAGTTTGAGGGTTTACCCATTTTAAAGGATTTGCAATCTAGGTAATCAAGTAATCGGATATTGGTTTCTGGGGTCAAATTCTAGTGGACACATTGCACACCCTACGTGGCTGTCTTTTTTTTTTCCTTCCTTCAAAATTACAATTTGAAATTTTAAACACAGCGAACCCATTTCTGAACCCATTTCTATAGCACATGCAAATCATTGCATATAACATGATTCTCACAATTTGGTTAAAGTTGCATTTTTTTTCCTTTTTTTATAAGCAAGTTCAAACTCTATTCATGATCAAAAGGCATTGCTCGAGTATATAGGGTGGGTGTATACATGAGAAACACCACTCCAGTAAATGAGAAAAAATTTAAGAGGTCCTGATAACATGAAAAAGAACAACTAAAATGAGCACACATCTATTGATGATGGCAATAGTTCAGGCTTTTAAACTATAGGTGAACCAATATATGCTGTAAATTTTAAGTTGCAAAGTTCAGGCTTTTTCATTTGAGTAAGTTGCAAAGTGATGGATTAATGTTTGTCTCGTTTATCTTAGATTAAAATACCACTGTAAAGAGACAGAAGAGGCTGAAACACTATTCTGGAAAGGAAATAATAGTTAAAAGGATTGGAATAGGAAAAATGAAAAAAAAAAAAAACCAGGATTCTATGCTTTAATTGATATGGATTATGCTTGAATTCTATGCTTGGATCCCCTGCCTCTATCACTCATAATTTCTTACTAAAATGCTAAAATTAATATGGATTATGCATTCATTGATTGTTTTGACCTTGAATACTCAGTATGCCCTATGTTGTTCTTAATGTACTACTTAATAACTAATTACTTCTTTGGTATATATATTAACTTTTTCTCTTGTTGTTTTCTTTGTAGTTGTGGAGATGGATGATCGAGCCTGTGACCAGTTGTGGAGATGGCCATGCCCTGTGATGTTCCATAGTTGTGTATATTGTGTTGTGAGCCATGTGTTAGTGGCTGTTTTTTTGTATTCCAGTGTTGTAGAGATGCTGTTGGTGTTGATTCTGTAGATTGTAGACTAGGGGCTTTGTGTGGAAACACTTGTTGTAGTCTTGGATGACTATAAGGATGTTTAATATGTGCAGGATGTTAATCCAGTATTTGAGAATGCATAAATTAGTGGCCTTGAAACAACTATGTCTAAAGGATATATAAACCAAGCCAACAGAACTCAATGTGGGAACATGCGCATGACCCAACATTTTGAAAATGATTATGTTAAAAATTATATGTTTTGAGTTAATGAAGTATAAATACTGTGATGGAAATTGCAGCGAACCAGAAAAGCATTTTGATAAGCTTAAGCTCAATCTTTTGGCCACACTAGCATCTTTTCCTGAGTTTTCTAGTCAGATGTGAAGGAAATTAATCAAGATTTTTCTAAATACATGTGTACTGAAAATAACCAACAAATATCTCTAACTGCAGGTGTAATGCAGTCACAACTCACTTGCAATTAACCAACAAATATTTACAACAATAAGTCAAAGTGTAAATTATCACTTGCTTACAATCCATAATATCTCTTAACTACAAGTCACTGATTACAACATCATAAGCTTGCATGGAGGATTGCTTTGAGTTTGGATTCAAACTAAATTGATTGATCACAAGTACAAGTTGAAAAAATCTAGGTCCCATATATTCAGTGATCAATATTTTGCTCCTGTGTTTGGTTTTCAAGCTGTACTTGGTGTCCAACAGTTTTTGGTTCCATCATCATCCTGTGCTTGGATACCTCGTTTTCGTCCATTAAACGACTTTGAGTAGCTTCGGCCACCAACTGTTTCATTTGGTTCCCTTTCTGTCATGCGTGTACTGTATTCAAGGATTTTTTTATCTACCCAAGTAAAAAAGTTGCATGATTGGCCAAACTGCAAACTAAAGAAATAACATGACTTATCCAATACCATATTCAAAGTGCATGAAAATTTATCAAGATGGACCATATTCAAAGTGCACGAAATAGAAGGATAAAGAGCTAATCTTTACAAACAATTCAATCCCAAAATGACTCCACTAATATAACACGAAGTGCCTTGAGTTTTCACGTTTGATAAGTATTGACATCCATTTGGAGAAGAAAAAAAAAAAGACAAATGTTTCACGAGGAAGATGCAAAACCCAAAAATATTGACATCCATTCATAACATATATGGTGCATGACTCATCTATGCACAGCTTGCAATCACATAAATGAACTAGGAAATAATAATGTACTGTATGAGGAAATTGACGATAAGCCTAGTCACTAAACTAGTTTAGTAGAAAATATTCATGTTCTTTAATACAGCACATTTGTGGAAGCATAGTTCACTTTGTCTTTCCTATAAATTCTTCCCATTTGTGGAAGCATAGTTCACTTAAGTGTTTAAATGTTAATTGCCAATCTAAAGTGTTTAACCCATAAAAAAAAAAAAAGATAAATATTAAGTTCTCCATCATCTAAGTACAGTATCATAATCCACAATGCAGCAGTAATAAGTACTTCATATATTGGTTTCAGTTCATATAAGTACTTCAGGAAATGTAGGTCATCTCTTCAAAACGCACGTTTTGAGACAAAAAAAAAGAATACACGTGAGGAGTGCAACGGCTGATGCGTGAACAAGGGCTGCTCTTCAGATTTTTTCAATTCGACTATATGTAGAAGAACTCCAATGAAAAACAAGTTCAACATTTTCTGAATTCTCTCTTTTTCTGATTTATTCTTTTTCATATGTCAATACAAATGAGGCCCACCTTATCACCTTCTAGATATTTCTTAATTTTTCCTTACATTTATTTATTCCTCTTATACGTTTCAAACTTAATTTCCTAATAAAATAAAGAAAACATGAAGAAGGAAGAGAAAGCCTTGAATTCAAAAACACAAGGGTAGACTCACTGGAACCGTCAAAAACGTCGTCGCTAGTCTTCCTATGGACCTATGTATTACCTTTACGTGTTTCTTCTTTGTTTAGCTACCACTTGAAAACATCCAACCACCGAAGCCAAAAGCTCGTTTCACACGCCACCGGAATCTGAGACGTTTCAGCGACTCCGATGCCCAGAAAACGGTGAGTTACTCCGATCTGGTAATTCTAAACTCTCAGCTTCTCTATAAATATTGCAAACTTTTGATAACATCTGGCGGGAATTATACTCTGCTAGTTGGATAATGGAATAGTTTTGTTGATCCGGAATCCGGATCATGCTCTTTTGCTCTGTCCTTTTTCCGGCGCTTAATTTTTGTTTCTTCATCATTTGCAACTGATCATAGAAGATCAAGATGTCTCGCGACCAAAACCAAAAATCATAGGACCACCTGCATGTATTAGTACTTCTTGTTTACGGACGTATTTCAGCAACTTCTAAATCCCCATTCTATATTTCTATGTTGTTGTTCTCAGATATAGAAAAAACGTTTTGAAAAAAAGAAAAAGAAAAACTGGATGTGATCTTATCCTCTAGAAAAATAGGAACAAGAACAGCAACATGAGAACAAGTTGGTGGTGCTGGTAGGAATGGTGGATCCCCCAATAACATGTAGTTAGGTACTATAGTATAATAACAATGAGTTAGGCACTATAGTATAAGTTTTATATAGAAATAAATTAGACACTAGTATAAAAATAACTAATTAGTCTAATATAATAATTTAATAAAACAATATTAATTTATTAAAGTATAATAACATGTAATTAAGTACTAAAAATAAATCTAGTGTGGAAATAATTAAGTTATAAATAGTTAGACATTAGTATAATGTAATAACATGTAATATAATATACTAACATGTAATTAGACACTAAAATTAATATGAAATATTATAGTATGATAACATGTAATTGGACAATATAATATAAGTCTAGTATAAAAATAAGTTAGATATTAGTACATCATTTAAAGCCTACAATTTTTTTTTTAAATGGGCTAAAGATTAAGCTTAAAAAAAGCTCAAAGTTGAAAGCTCAAATTTAATTCCACTCTTATTTTTCTTTGACAAGTCAGAATCATAGTCGAATCGAAATCTATACAAGTCGGAATCGGAATTCGGATTCCGAAATGAAAATAACGACTAATATTTTCGAAAGGCAATTCACAAATAGAAAGTTTGTATTTAACCCAATTTTGAAAGCATTATGTCTTTTCCTTAATATTGTACGATATCATTAATTGGTTATCCCACTCTCTTAGTATTAATTATTAAATGACAATCAATATCAGTCCCTCCATTTGTTTAAAAAAAAAAAATCATAGAAAATGAGATGTACATAGGTCTCGGCTTTTCAATAATGCAAAATTTTGGAGTCTCAAATTTTGAAAATTGAAAGTTGAAAAGCAAAAGTCATGTGTTGTCGTTGATTTCCGAAAGCAAATTAGGCCCCAAACCGACCCCACGTTGGGTGCTATATTTAGTTTTTAGGGCTGGTATAAATGGTGAGGTGAGATTAAATAAGATAATTTTAGATAAAAATTAAAAGTTGAATAAAATATTATTTTTTTAATATTATTATTGTTTTAAATTTTGAAAATGTTGAATTGTGATTTTTTTTTTTGAATTGTAATTTGAAAAAGTTGAATTGTTTATTATCTTTTGAGTGAAAATTTGATAAAATTGTAATGATAAGATAAAATGAGATAAAACACTTTCTGAATCAAAACGAGTCCTTAATCGCTAGTTTCACATTTTTTTCGTCTAGTTTTGTTTTTTTATGCTGTTTTTAATTTTCATCTCAGTTTTATTTTTTTGATTTTTTCCGCTCCTTTTTTTTTTTAATTTTTTGCGAAAAAAAGTAATCTTTTCATGCTATTTTTTGTATTTTTGTGGGGTTATATTAAAATATTTATTTTTTCTAGTTTAATTAAAAAATGCCCTTGCAGCTGCTCCAAAAAAAAAGAATTATACTCAGTTATAATTAGATTGTAATAAAGTTGTTATTATATCATTTTCCATATTATTTTTATCAAAAATCCCCACAAATAGTTGGATGTGGAAGGTAGGTGGGTTATCCTGAGAAATTCTGAAGTTTGATGATGCAACTATCACGCGTGCATAACGCCAGTCAAATTGGTGCTTGTTTGATTTGGATGCCGGAAAGAGAATGCTAATTCAGCAAACTTATTAAAAAGGTTAGAAATTGTTTGGACTAACTTAATATACAGAATTATTCTATTATCAAGAGTAGTACATCATCTATATCACTAGAAGAATTTAATTTGTGAGATTCAAAATTTAAAATCTCTCTTTCAAATCATTTATGTCATATAAATACTTCACTAGGCCATATGTTATTACACGTCCTATAAATAGATTTTTTGATATATTAGAACTTCTTTAGAAAAACGAAAAAAGAAAAAAGAAAAAGTATTTTACAATCCAAAGGTTGTTGGATTCCCACCATTTCGGTGAGAGGACTGCTGCTTATCATGGTTGCCTATGATTGTCATCCTTTGTACCAACAAATTTTCTTTCCCAGTTTCATGTTTCATGTTAAATGCTCTTACAGGTCCAAAATCATCCCAGAATGAAGCAAGAATACCCATCAGTCCCTTGCCAATATGTTACTTTCCTTGTTATCATGATTCTTTTACTACTGGAAACAGCAGTACTGGGAGATCCAAGGTCACAAACAGTCAATATAACGTGTGGCCTCCAACTTGAACACAACAGCACCATCTTTGTTCCAAATTTTGTTGCTACAATGGAAAGAATCAGTGAGCAAATGCGAGTTTCAGGCTTTGGAGTAGCAGTCACTGGTTCAGGCCCTGATACTAACTTTGGCCTTGCTCAGTGCTATGGGGATCTCCCATTACTTGACTGTGTATTATGCTATGCTGAGGCTCGCACGATTCTTCCTAAGTGCTTCCCTTACAATGGGGGTCGTATTTACCTCGATGGTTGCTTCATGAGGTCCGAGAATTATAGCTTCTTTGAAGAGTATAAAGGACCTGGTGACAGGGCAGTGTGTGGGAATACAACAAGGAAGAACTCGATGTTCGGAGCCTCGGTGAGACAAGCTGTGAGGCATGCTGTTGAAGCTGCACCTAGCAACAAAGGGTATGGAAGGGCACATGTGGCTGTGCCTGCGGCAGTGAATGAGTCAGTTTATGTGCTGGCTAATTGTTGGAGGAATCTGAATGCTAGCTCTTGCAGAGCCTGTTTGGATAATGCATCTGCTTCGATGTTGGAATGCTTACCTTGGTCGGAGGGCCGAGCATTGAACACTGGCTGCTTCATGCGGTATTCGGACAAAGATTTCCTCAACAAGGAACTAGAAAATGGAAATTCAAGAGGTAAATGAATTATTAAGTTATCAAACATGGAGCATAATGCTAGGGGTCCATACTTGTGGTGTCAAGGAAGATAACATCTCTCTTGAACAATTTTTTCTTGATCATGGGTTTATTGTTCTGCAGTTACCACCATAGTGATGGTAGTTTCAGTTGTCAGTTCAGTGATTGTTTTGGTTGTTGGAATAACAATTGGTGTATATATCAGGAAGCGCAGATATATACAAAAGAAAAGAAGGGGTAAAAATGCTTATCTTGGAACACTCTAGTACTTCTTGCTGATTATTGATCACATTCAAAGTAATTAATCTTTCTTTCTTTCTTTCTTTTTCCGGCTCCATAGGTTCAAATGATGCAGAAAAATTGGTGAAAATTCTTAATGACAGTAGCTTGAATTTCAAGTATTCCACAATAGAGAAGGCTACAAGTGCTTTTGATAATGCCAACAAGCTTGGACAAGGAGGGTTTGGAACAGTTTATAAGGTAGTTTCTCTCCATTCCTACCCCCTATACATAATCATCCCCCTCTTTCAATTTCCCTATTCCTAGAATTTCAAAAATTGTCTTAAAAATAACCAAATCCTCCCTCCATCGCAGGGAATTCTACCAGATGGAAGAGAGATTGCTGTCAAAAGACTTTTCTTCAACAATCGACATAGAGCGGCGGATTTCTACAATGAAGTTAACATTATAAGTGGGGTTGAACACAAGAATCTAGTTAGGTTGCTAGGTTGCAGCTGCTCTGGACCTGAAAGCCTTCTTATCTATGAACTCATGCCGAACAAAAGCCTTGATCGTTTCATCTTTGGTAATCACTTAATTCTTACATTTAAATGCCAAAAATGTAATCCCAACGATGGATTCTAACAATGGTAACTATTTCGATTGTTTCAATTAAAATGACAGATGCAAACAGAGGTAAAGCACTGAACTGGGAGAAGAGACATGAAATTATTGTAGGGACAGCAGAAGGTTTAGCCTACCTTCATGAGAACTCTAATATCAGAATCCTTCATAGAGATATAAAAGCCAGTAACATCTTATTAGATTCGAGACTTCATGCTAAAATTGCAGATTTTGGGTTGGCCAGGACATTCGAAGAAGATAAGAGCCACATAAGTACTGCCATTGCAGGAACACTGTAAGAATTATATTCCTATATAATTGTTTGAATCATTGAATGGCTTTGAAATGTTACATTCACGCCTATAATTTGGTAATAAACTAACATTTTAGAACAGCGTAAGAACATGTATTAGTGATAAAAGACAGGTAGGTGATGTGTTTATAGGTTTGTTCACTATGTAGTAGACAGTATAGTGATTTCTTTACATGAATTTTTAGAGGATATATGGCTCCAGAGTACCTAGCCCATGGCCAGTTGACAGAAAAGGCCGATGTGTACAGCTTTGGGGTGCTTGTGTTAGAAATTGTTATGGGTAAGCAGAACAACAGGAGCAAAACCTCAGAATACTCGGACAGCATAGTCACAGTAGTAAGATTCACAACTTCATCCTTTCAAAGATAGGTGCTATTTTGAAGTTTTTTCAATCTGCATTTCAGTGGTGTTAAAAGTGGCTTGCAAAAAGAATTTATCTTTCAGGATAATCTATTTTGGTATGCACGGATTGTTTTGAGTGTAAAGATAAATTAAATGTCCTCATTTATACCCTTTCTTTGTGGTCAAAATAGACATGGAAGCATTTTCAATCTGGGACAGTTGAGGATTTATATGATTCAAATCTAATGCTGCATAATCACCACAACAGCAATATTAAGAATGAGATCTTGAGAGTAGTGCACATCGGACTTCTGTGCACCCAAGAGATTCCTTCATTGAGACCAACAATGTCAAAGGCTTTGCAGATGCTAACAAAGGAGGAGCACCTTCCTGCACCAACAAATCCACCCTTTGTAGATGAAACAACCATGGAACTGAATGACACGTGTGAAGACTCATTTTACACCCTCAAAGCTGGAATGCCTGATTCGATTGCTACAGTCTCCAAGAGTTCATTCCGTCCCAGGTGACCATATTGCTGCCATCTCGGGACAGTTGTTTCTGCCATTGGTGACATTTTAGGGAGAATGAATGGTTTCTTGGAAAACCCAGTGCTTGCAAGTTCTCTACTCAACTGAAAGAAACCACAGGTCTCAGGTTACAAAAATGGCGTCAGCTTCTGGTTGCAAGTTCTCTACTCCAGGAATTCCGGAGCCATTACTGGGGTAGACATTTATGCCTACTCTTCCAAATTTGGGTTTGAAGGAGTATCTGTCACAGAAAAAATGTTGCATGGTCGATGTTGTCAATTTATGTTATTTATTAACATCTCAACTTGTCAAATACAGGATATGGCAATCAAAATACACAATTAGCAGTTTTCTTGTATTATTTGAGTATAAACATCATAAATGGAAATCAACATTACAATATCTTCTCCTGTTATGTTAAAAATCTAATGAAGCAACTGAAACTCCAAAGAAAGAATCAATGTGAGCAGGAAAAAAAAAATTCAGGCTGCTATTGATTCATAAGCTGTGTTCTACTGACATTCCAGTTCAGCAATACAAGAAAATACAGAAATATGAAAACTTTAGATTTTTTGAGCCTACAACTTGAGTACTGACATTCATACATAATGAGTTCTTTCATGCAAAGAAGTAATTGACTCTACCCGGAGGAATACCATCCATGCATCTAACGTTTGGCAACTAGGTTGCCCATGATGCCTCCACTAATCTCATAATGTCTGGCACTTGAGAATCCTACTTGTAAAGCAACCTTCTCCAGCTCCTTCCCTGAATCAAACAATAAAATTCGGATGGAAAGAAATTACTGTGGAAACACACTGCCCCTATAGCTCAGAAACTTTTTATTCGGCAATTTATCCTCTAACAATTTCTTAATGTATTGGAAATCTACCATTCCTAGACACAAAATAATAGACAAACCATGTCAAAACCAACCACTTTTCCAGCGCTTCATAAAATTTAATCGGTGTATAAACATATGGCAATATCATGAAATAGCAATAAAAATTTCAAGCAACTCTTTTGTATTGATCCATTCTAGATACAAAGTATAGTAATCAAATATGCATGAGAAAAGTAAACTTCCACACTCCAATTAATAGGTGAAAGATAAAGTTCACAATTTGACACTCAAGTCCTGGAAATCTATATGTCAACCAAAAAAAGGAGGCATTGGTATCAGATTGATGAAAAAGATGAATTAAACAATGCTAGCAAAAACATGATGGGAATTAAGTGGATCTAGAAATGGCTTGTGGCGCCCTATCCTAGCTGCCAAATATTTACAAAACACAACATTTTGGGAGGCTTCGCAAAAAGCATCAAATTCATGCATTTGGAAAGGAATACTCAAAATAAAAAATTTGCTAAACAAAGCTCGATGCTTCCATATTTACATTGGAGAATCAGTAAATATCTGGTAGGATCCGTGGGTTCCCTCCTTGATTAATTTCAAACCACAGCCAATCCAAGGTATGGATCTGGAATATCCAACTCTCACAGTTTCAAATCTTATAAATATCAATCTCAGGAGTTGGGATGTTCCAAAAATGCAAAATCTTTTTTATCAAGAAAGTATCTCAGAAATACAAAAAATCTCACTCCCAATAAGATCATATGAGCAGGATAAAGAGGTTTAGACTTTAAACCACAATGGGAAATATTCAGTAAAATTTGCATATCAGGCCACAATAATAGATCAAGTTTCAACTCAGGAAAATCCTTCAATGACACTCTTCAAGCCAATGTGAAGCCTTAAAATCCATGATCGTCATAAACTACTGATTTGGAAACTTTTTTGGAATATTCTTCCTACTAGATCTAGACTTGCTAAAATCATTCCCCATCAAGAAACATAAGAATGTATATTCTGCAACCACAAGAAATAAACTTTAATGCATCTTTTTGTAGAATGCCCTATTAACAGAATCTTGTGGCAGCAAAGCAGCTGGCCTTTAAACCTTGCAAATCTACCTATTGATTCTGTATCAGACTGGATTTGGATTATCATTTATCCGGAAAGAGAATTGGGGCTTCAAAAAGAGAAAAACACCACTTCCAATTGTTTGCAGTTATAATGATGGATTTTATTTGGAGGAAGAGAAATGATATTGTTCATAATCACACTTCTCGCTTCAACTCATTTCTGACAATAAAAGGGGATTCCCAATTGGTAATTACATCTATTGAAAATCAGATTCAACTTCATTTTGGAACATATAAACTATTATCAAGGTCATTCAGCACATATCCAAACATCATTACGGTTGGAAATTTGCTAAAATACACACACAGTGGTGCAATAGGCAGTTATCACTTATGTTTTTGGAAGCCTACCCTTAGATAAAATTCCTAGTTGTTTTATGTATATTGATAGCGAAAAAGATTCTCCTTAAATATTGTATCTTTTATTATCTATAATATGCTTGTTTAAAAATAAAAAAAAGTCGAGCAACTTTTTGGTTGCGAACCTAAATTAGTCAAAACATCTATTAAATAAATAACTGCAGTAAAGAAAGTCATTGTCATAGTATATTAAATAAGAGAAATGATATTTATAATCTTGAAATACGCAAGCGTCATACAATCTCTTTAAAAAAATTGTGTAAATATAAGACTTACATAAAAAAAAAAAAAAAAAAAAAAAAATTTAGTAGATTCTACTCTTTTTCAAAACGATTGTGCGACGTTTACGTACTCTATGACTATATGTAACATTATTCTTAAATAAACCACATCACAAGAAGCTTAAATATCAAAAAATGAGACTTAACATTTATATCATTGTAATGGTTATTTAATTGATAGATTCTCATAAATTTATAATAACAAATGAAATCATGAGATCATTAGTTCTAATTTTCATAGAGAGATCATCTGTTTTTAAAAGTAAAAAAATAGAGAAATGAATAATATTATCACCACAAACAAAATATACAATGTAATGATAAAAATGAGAAGAATGTATATACATGCCTAATAGATTACAATAAAATCATAAATACCGTTCTAAAAATTTATTAATATATATATATATATTTTAATTTGGCTTTCATCCTATTAAAATTTCATTAAATATATTAAGTTGAAAAATGAATAAATAAGACTATTTTTTTGTTTCCATCAATCTTTAAATTTTTTTAATTCAATTTTTAATTTTTTCAATGGTTAAAGAAGTTAGTATTAATAAAATTATATATATTTTTTAATAATTAAGGATATTAAAAAATTGTTTAAAACAAAATTAAAGAAAAAAAAAATCTCAAATATAAAAGGCACCCCCAGCTGTACGTGCTAGACGGGCCTAGCATTGTCCTTACATTTTACCGTCTGGAATTTAGGAATATTGCGTGTAGGCAACGTGGCATCTGCTTGTACCACAAATCAGCCGTATGCAAAACGTAAAATAATTTATGACTCAACTACTGTCGGTCCTCGATTGTATTCACAAATCTAATTTATTTCAACTTATTTTATTATTATTTATTATTATTTAATAATTTTAATTTATAAATTTTATTATTATTTATAATTCATCTCAATTCATTTCAACTAATTTTTAAATTTAAAATCACACCGTCTACAAGTTAATAGATTATTCATACAAATTTCATATAATTAGATTTAAAAAAATTAAAATTATAATAATATTTTTTTAAATTAATGTTTTTTTTATCTTTATTTATTAATAAGACTACGCGCAGTCTCTTACTTCAAATTACAAATAAAATTTCTCTCTGTCTGCACTGCGCTACCTACACTTCATATTTCTTTTGTATAAATGATAGTGCGAATGTTACATAATTATTTTTTATAAAAAGTGAATAAATATAAAATTTATATAAAAAAATTAAATTTTTAATTATAGATTTTATTTTCTTCAAAGTGACTATATAATATTTACTCATTTTATAATTATATATAATATTATTCATTCAGAGTATTTTATTAAAATAATATTTTTTAGTAAATTATTTTTAATTTATAAAATAAATATATAAATTTTTTTTACATATATCATTATTCGATAATAAAAAATCAATTAGACGGTGTAAAAAAAAAGTAAGATACACACAGTACACACATTGAGGGCAGGTGAGTAGGAAAATAAAACAGCAGAATTCGATAACGGATAAGGGTTGGGGTTGGGGTTGGGACTTGGGGGTAGGTTGTAGTTAGGGAATCTTCCACTCGAAATATTCATTCTGCTTGGATAATTGGCGGTAGAAATGTAGATACGTGCATATTATACTTATGTTAGAAAAAAATGTTAGAAAGAAATCATCATAGTAATATATATTTTATATTTATTATATTGTTACTTCTAATTAATTATTCTTAAAATTCAATTAGAGATGTGTGATCTAAATAATATCACATCATATGTATAAAATAAATACTCGTAATAATAATTTCTATCTATATTTTTACTAGAATCATTACATCCCGTTAAGATATTTTAAATTATTATAAATAATAATGAAATAGTTTAGATTAACATTTTTATTAAATTTTGAAAAACAAGAGAAATAATGTTGAATAAATATATTATAAAATTTAAATAATAATTTTTTTTTTTTTAAATTTGAAAATTTTGTATTATTTTTTATATTTTATTTAAAAGTTTAGAAAAATTATATTGATTAAGTAGCACTTAGATAAAAAAAAATAAAAATAAAAATATTTATATTTAAATAATATTTAAAAATAAAATATCTGAAAATATCTAACACTTGTATTTCTAACCTAAGAAAATCTATTTGATGATGTAATTTAACGTGTTCAATTAAATATGCTTTATGATAGGAAAAACTCTTATAATTTGATAAATTATATTCAACAACATTAAATAGTTTATATAAAAATTTTACGTAGACCAAATATTTCTCTTTTTTATTTAAAAAATAATATTTATAGCCGTATAATATATAAACGTAATGTAAATTTTTTTTAAAAAATAAAAATAAGATCTATATAAAAAAATTAATTTTATGTAATAATATACAATAATTTTTTACAATATTTTTCATAATATATAATATAAAATAAAAATATTTTTTTTAAATGATATTATTTTTATATTTTATTTTATAATAATATATTTTATTTTAAAATATAATTATAAAATATGTTATGAAAAGTATTATATATTTATTGTTTTTCTTTTGATTTTGTATGGCGGCTGTTAAAATGTTTAGGTTTTTGTTTTTTAGTGGTAATATTAGATTTTTGTTAGGTTTTAAATTTTGTGTGCTGTTCAGTGGTACCCACCAAGACTCTAACTTGTGGGAGAGGTTTTATGAAGGACATGTGGGATCTAACCAAAACAATCTCTTTGGATATTTATTATATTTTTGGTTGTTTCTGCCTTCTGGTCCTCTGGCAATTTGACAAAAGAATGATTGAACAGTAAAAGTGTTGCATTGATGCCATGGCGACTATTTTTGGTTTCGTTGTGAGGTGGGCATTCTCAGAATCGCCAGACGAGTCATTCCCAGAATCTCTTTCGTCTTATTTAAGAATAACTAGTAATTTTGATTCGACGACGCATTTTCCAGCGGGACGGGGAGCCTTCTCCCTCTCTTCTCATAGTGTGTTTTGGGAGTTCGAAGAAGGCTCTGCATTGATATATATGCCCCCTGCAGAGCTATTTTCTTTTTGGGTATTTCTTTGTTTGTGTGAAAAAGAGAATGATCAGATGGGGGATGGCTGCCCTGCAACTAGCGGAGCTGTTTGTCAGCTCCATGGTTCATTTCCTCTATGGGTTATACATATTCAGCACAGCGGTGGCCGGTGATCTCTGCCTTGCTCTGAACAAGTGTCTTTTTAAGCTTAATGTGAATGTTGAGGTCAAAGAGGACGTGCCCGGCGGGGCGAGCCCTAATGTTAAGAGTCTGCCTCCAATTGTGTTAGTTCATGGAATCTTTGGATTTGGCAAAGGGGTATTTACGATTTTATTTGATCTCATTTCTTTTTTCTTTTCCAGATAACTCTGTTGGGGTTTGAATTTGTTTGTTTTGTTCTTTTAGAGATTGGGAGGTTTATCGTATTTCGCCGGGGCGGAGAAGAAAGACGAAAGGGTTCTGGTACCTGATTTGGGGTCTCTAACCAGCGTTTATGATAGGTACGTATGTGTCTTGGTGTTTTGGATTCAGGTTCTTTCATGGCTTATTTTCTTTTTTTCCCTTCTGCCCCTTCTTTTTTCTTTTACTCGTTTGAGCTATGTAGTCTCAAGAATCGGGTGTTGGTTTCAGGGCTTGCGAATTGTTCTATTATCTAAAAGGCGGGCAGGTCGATTACGGAGCAGAACACAGCAAGGCTTATGGGCACTCGCAGTTTGGACGGGTCTACGAACATGGTTCTAGATCCTCTGCCTTGCATTTAGCTCTCCTTGTTAGTGTTTACCAATTCTAATGGCCAAAATCGTCCACGAAGTTGGCCTTATTCTAACTTATCTGCAGGGCATTACCCTGAATGGGATGAGGATCATCCTATTAACTTTGTGGGACACTCGGCTGGAGCACAGGTTGTTCGTGTTTTGCAGCAAATGCTCTCCGATAAGGTTTGAGTATAGGCAGACGAAGGGGTACCTTGATACGTCTTTAAATTGAAGGGATCATCATTTTATGTTTCATATTGTTTGCAGGCATTCGAGGGGTATGAGAATACTTCAGAGAACTGGGTATTGAGCCTTACATCCTTGTCAGGAGCGTTCAATGGGACTACAAGATCCTACTTAGATGGGATGCAGTGAGTTCCTTTTATAACTTGTTCTTTTCTTTTCATTTTCCATATCTTTAGTTCTAACTACAATGATGAAAATCTCCAACTTGATGCTAGTTTTTGCTGAATTTAGTGATGTTGAAATAATACCCGCCAAATGAGAAAATATGATTAATAGATATTTAATTATGACTTCATGTCTTACATAATGAGAGGTGTTTGAGCAAACAGAGACCAAACCTTTAGCATAACAACTAAAAACTAGCATGACTGAGTAAAAGCTTACTGCTACCCCAAAGTGCACACATCATGTCTTTTTTTTTTTTTTTTTTTCAATTTTTAAAAAGAACGAAGTTAAGGAATTCTTCATCCAAGAAAGGGGCAGCAGACCTATTTGAACACACTAGCTGATCATTCTGCTGGAATGCGATATAAGTGGTTCAATTCGATTATGCGTTTAACTTATTTAATTTGTTTCTTTGAAGTTTGGTCATAGTTGAAACTCATTGGCAAACTGTCTGTATATGTTTTGATCACACTTCCCATTATCCCTGCACTAGTCCGGATGCTTAACATGTTAAGGTTGCTTGAACTTGTACCAGGCCAGAAGATGGAAGAACCTTGAAACCTCTATGTCTGCTACAGTTTTGCCGTGTAGGAGCAATAATATATGATTGGTTTGACATTCCATGGCTGAAGGCATATTACAATTTTGGATTTGATCACTTTAACATGTCATGGAAGAAAATTGGTGTTTGGGGTATTTTTGATTGCCTCTTGGGAAATTCGGGCCCATTTGCTTCAGGAGACTGGGTCCTCCCAGATCTTACTATTCAAGGATCCATGCAGCTCAACTGCCATCTACATACCTTTCCCAACACATACTACTTCAGCTATGCTACAAAGTGTACCAGGAAGATGTTTGGTATCACGGTTCCTTCTAGCATACTTGGCATCCACCCGTTGCTTTTTATTCGAGTATTGCAGATGAGCCAATGGCGTCATCCACCAGATGCCTCTCTCCCATATAAAGGCTACAGGTATTGTTTTTTTATGGCATCAACTTCTTAACCATTACCCTTCACCAATCAGTTGAGGTTTTTATTCTGATATAGCTAATTGCAGTTTTGAAAGCATTTTGTGCTTGCATTTATAGAATTGTTATCTGTTGATATCTTGATATCTTACTAAGTGCGACACTTAAATATCAAGTATTATATCCTTTTCTGTAGTTATCATGAAATACTATGGTAAAATCCTTCTCGATGTCTAATATGTTTCTCTAACCAAGGCACCCTCATGTAAATGCATGTTCAGGGACGAGGATTGGCAGGACAGTGATGGAGCACTCAATTCCATATCCATGACTCACCCTCGTCTTCCAATTGAACATCCAAGTCAATTTGTCGAAAATGATTCAACATGCCAACCATTGCAACCAGGCATCTGGTATGTCATTCTTTGTTGTAAATTGTTAGCCTAACAAAGTTACTAACAAAATCTCATTTCCTGTTTGGAGTCTTTGGCCCATAGAGCTTGATTTTTGTAAATTCGATTTTGATTGTGATTGTTTGTCATTTACACCATTAGCTATGAATAAATAGTCATTTTAATATACAAATTTATCAACATAGGCTTCAAAATTTGATTCAAATTCCAAAGTATCTGATATTCTGCTTCAGGTTTTAGCCAATTCTTACTGTATTAAATTTTACTAATAGTATATACGGAGTAGGATGATTTTCTATTGTAAGAAATACAGTTGAGGATTCATTACATTGCTACTATGCCTGCTTAGAAAAGATGGCTTATTGACTGGCTAGGTGATCCAGAAACTGCCAGTCATCTAATTATTGCGAAATAATTTGTCCTCAGAATTGTCCTCAGAATCAGACCCACTTGTACCATTCAATGGAAATCTCAGTTCTTGTAATTGTAGTCTCACATAATAATGCTAAGAAAATGAACAAAACATCAAAATTACCTGTCCATAATTCAATTACATATCAGTTTCAAAATATTAGAATTTTAAAATTCCTAGTGAAAAAATTCCACACTTGCTATGGTTTTCTGCCCTCGTTTCATGTGGTCATTCCATCCTAGTTTGGAGAATTTTTATTTAAGCTTTGCTCAGATATGGTATTTGATAAATCCAGGTACTACAAGATCGTGGATGCTGATCATATGTCGTTCATTGTAAATCGGGAGAGAGCAGGGGTTCAATTTGATCTGATTTATGACAGCATTTTTGAACGCTGCAGAAAGCATGTATTTAGGAAGACTCCTGCAATGTTTACCAAATGAAGCACACCAATAGCCGCCTCTCTCATTTGATAGTCTACAAACTTTATTTTTACTTTACCTCAATCAATGATATACCTTTGCTGTTCTTTGTTTCGCCGCTGTAAAATTTAAATTGTTTTTTGTACTTCACTTTCTTCGCCCTTTCTAAATTTACCAACTTGTCTTTGTAGCTTTACCAGAGAAAGAGATGTCTTAGGCTCAGTAAGATGATACACGTTAGAACAGACTTCATCGCTTGTAATATTGTGTGTTTTCCGTCTGGTGGTACTTCATTTCTAATGTTTTGGTCACTAATTATCATGTGTGAATAGAAGTAAGTACTGATGAGATAGATAAAATTATTTTTTTGGGGTTTTAGAAAATTTGATAAAATAGAATTCCATTTTCTAGTGCATTGCACTGTAATATTCAACGAAAAGATGAAATTTTTGTAAGACCAAGTTATTAGATATAACAGCCACTCACACCTGATGGAAATCTCAGTTATTGTAATAATTTCTGTAATCTCACGTAAATACGTAATATTGATGCTAAAGAAAAAGTCATCAAAACAATATTTATTGTTGCTAATTTTAATATTTACATCTACAATTTTTTTATAACTTCCTTGAAAAAACAGTGATTCTACCCAACACAACACCTAGATGGGGTAAATAGGTGTAGTTCAATTTTTCTCTGGTCTAATAAAAATATTGATAATCATACAATTAATCAAACATACACATAACACAAATAATCAAAGCAGAGATTTGTTCACGAAATGGAAACTCATTTGAAGAACTTCTTCAAAATATAAAACCACTCCAGGTGTAGATCACCACCATAAATCCACTAAAGAAATATGAGTTCGTTACAACCAATTTAGAAACACTCACAAAACATTTATAGTAGCTAAAATTTGGCTTGCAACTCCACGAGTGACCCACTCGATCTCTACACGCATGTAGTGTCCGAACTCCGACCTTTCTATAGCATCCCAACGAGAACCTCTCGACCTCTGCAGCAACAGCAGCTCTGGAAACCTTCCGGCCAATAAACATGTTCACTCCAATGGATTGAACAGTGTTTTTATCTTGAGTGTGAATTGGTGGAGGTATATTCTCCAAGAGATTCAACTTTAAATGTGGGAAAAGTTTCTCTCAAATGCTCTTTGAAATGGGCTGTGTTTTTACTATGATTTTCCACATGAAAGGAAGTAAAAAAAGTTCCATTTTATACATACCAAGAAAGAGGCACTCAAACTTAAGGAAATTAAGTTTTCAGAATATTGGCTCGAATGAAGTGTCGAGCATAGTCGAGCGAACTTGAATTTTGTTCTAGCAAAGTGTCGAGCTTTCGTCAAGCGAACTCTCTGACTTGAATGTAGCTCAAGCAAAGTGTCGAATCATGTCGAGCGAACTCTCTGACTTGAAGTTCGCTCGAGTAAATGTCGAGACGAGTCAAGTGAACTCTCTGACTTGAATGTAGCTCGAGCGAAATGTCGAACCATGTAGAGCGAACTCTCTAACTTGAAGTTCACTCGAGCGAAATGTCGAACCATGTCGAGTGAACTCTTTGAATTTAGTTGGCCCTCATTTTTTCACTTTGACACACTTCACACTTGTTAGTTGTTACAACACAATTTTATAAAGGTTTTCACAAGAATATGCCAACACTCATTTTTACATTAACAATCTCCATCTTTGGCATTTCTGTGACAAAACCTCT
This sequence comes from Juglans regia, assembly GCF_001411555.2. Classification (NCBI taxonomy): domain Eukaryota; kingdom Viridiplantae; phylum Streptophyta; class Magnoliopsida; order Fagales; family Juglandaceae; genus Juglans; species Juglans regia. Next base: position 17,114,384 of record NC_049916.1, on the reverse strand, counting down.
AACCTATACATTTAGACCTAATCCTGACACACTCGACTCAGAATTCCCAAGTACAAGTAAAGTTACTAACAAGGTGAGATATTTCTGCACACTTGACAAGCAGGTAAGCGTACAACAATAAAAATGCACAAAATATTCTCACATGTATAATCAATATAGTTAATGCAAAAATTCAAGTATACACATGAAAATCACATTTTTCATAAAAAAAAATCTTCATTAACAAAATATGACATTGAGTTTCAATGAAGCATGCAATACAATAGTAGATAACAAATTATGTTTCACAAAACAAATATTCTAACACTTGTGACAGCTTCCTCCCAAAAATGGGTAGGTACACTTTTACTGTGCATCATAACTCGAACCATTTCTTGAATGACTATTCTTTCTTTCAACCACTCCATTTTACTGTGGAATGATAGGAGCAGAAAATTCTTGACTTATACCCTCTTCATCACAAAATCTCTCAAGACTGGAATTTTCAAACTCTCTTTCATGGTTGCTCCTAATTCTGACTATTGATTTTCTTGTTCATTTTGAAGTTTCTTGCACAATATTCTAATCACATGAGGAGCTTTACCCTTTTCTCTCAAAAACTATACCCAAGAGTATCTGGTGAAATCATCTATCATCACCACTATGTATTTTCTTTCCCCCCAAGGCTCTCAGCTCTAGAGGGTCCCATGAGATCAATGTGCAACAACTCTAATGGTCGTTTGGTCAGGATAGCCGTAGTATTCTTGTTAGTTGTTCTGACTTGTTTTCCCAACTGGCATGACCCACAAACAGGAGTCTCCACTTTACCTAGCTCAGGCAATCCTACCACCATCTCTTTCTTGGCAATCTTAGATAGATTCTTGTGATTTACATTTCTAAGCCTTTGATGACAAAGATCAGTAGTCTCACCCTTAGCACTATTGCAACTGTACTATGAGCTAGGAGCGATGCCATAACAATTATCAGATGTCCTGATTCCCTGCACTGACTTTTGTCACCAACAATAGAAGTGAATGCCATGTAGTTGAGATTTCTTTTTGTAGAAGAGTTCTTTGATGAGTCACTTGATTCTGACTCATTCTCACTCAGGGATGCAATCTTAGCTCTTTCTTTGGCCTTTTTGTAATTCGCACATTCTAAACGAATGTGTCCAAATCCATGACATTCATGACACTGTACCTTTGATTGCATCTTGTCTTTGTTAGCACTAGTGTATTTCTTAGAGCTCCCCTCCTTGTTCCCTGAACTCGAGTCTTCGTTGTATCTTTCAAACTTTTTCTTCTCTTATATTTCTTGCAATTGATCTTCATACCTGGATTCATTTTTAGATATACTCCCATCATCAAATGTAACTGTTCCACATTTGTACTCTTCAACAGTTTTAAATAGGGCTCTCACAAGAATATGTCAACACACTCATTTTTACATTAACATTCTTTAATTATATTCACTTAATAATTATTTTATAATTTCTTTAATTATATTGGCGTAATTATTTTTTTCTTGCATTTCTATAAAATTGTAATATTCTTTTAGCTTTCCCCAACTTATCAATTCCATATAATTAGCCAATGATGTGATTTAATATATTTTGCTTGGAGTCCTAAGAAAGATGTATAAAATTTATTTATCGATTTTTTTTTTTGTAAAATAACTTCTTCATTTTTGGATAAATTAAAATATATTCTTAAAAAACCACTACAACAAAAGAGGTTTTTTGGACAAAAATTTCCATCCCAACAAACTGTGATTTCATCCCAAAACATATTTTAGAATGAAAAAAAATTGTCCCAAGGTCGTCCCAATATCAGTATCTCAAAAGATTTTTTGGGACGAAATTGAGCAAAACCGTTCGATAGCATTCAAGCAGAAAGTTTTTTTTTTTGGGATGCTTAAATTTCGTCCTAGATATGGTCGATGGTAAAATCATTACATTTGAACGCATACTTCGTGAGTGGTCGATTGAAATAAATTCGTTCAAATGTATTGACATGGAAAAAAGTTCGAACGTTAAATTTAGTGGTCAAACAAACAATTATGTTTGAACACATTACGTTGAATGTTTGATCAGATTATGACAATCGAACGACTTACTAGGAGATGATGTTCGAATGTAGATGTCATGTTCGATGTCGTTAGTAAGCATCTAAACGCTAATTGCATTCGAATGGTGTCCGATTGATGTTCGAACGCCGATTAGAGATTACATTCGAATGTTCTATGTAATTGTTCGAATGGTTTGACTGATTATATTTGAACAATATTTGGTCGTTTGAACAGTAAGAATTTGATTTTACTCAATAATGAAAACCAAATGCACATACATAACATCTCAAAAAATACATTACAATTTGTTCAGTAAACATAAAAGTAGTCTCATAAGTGCGAACTAAATAAATAAAACAATATTGTTCATCGTACAGAAATAGTTATAAAATGTGTATAATGTAACTTAGTTGCTTAGAGGCTTGAATTGTTGTATAAGAATTTGTATTTGGAGTTGCATCTCTCTCTTAAACTCATCTTGATTCTATTCTTGTTGTTTCAATCGCATTTCAATGTCTACTTGTTGCGTCACTTGAGCATCTAACCCATGCTGCCTTGTTCTCAATTCTTCGATCTCATATCTTGCTTCCTCTAACACTCTAGATATGATGGAGGCATTGTTAGATGATAAGGAAGAGATAAAAAGCTTGACACAATGACCCAAACCCCTCAAATATCCTGAACGTGGACCCAGAACTTTTGTAAAAATGTCAACATCACTGGTTGAGAAATATTGATATGATGCAGATTTAGCACATAGAGCAACATTTTTTTCTACACAAAAGACAAAGAATTAATATTGCCACAAATATTCAAATATGTTTAATTAGAACAAATAATAATACTTACATAATTTTCACAGATGTCGGGATAAGTTCACTCTCCATTACGATCGGTATGTGATACAACATATAATTTTGTTAGATTGTAATTGGTATTTAACTCTTACTACAAGACACATATTTTATAGATATAAAGTCATTACGATACTACAAACAACAAACTATATACAATCAAATATATAAAATAGTATTACCAATTTCTTAGAGAGTCGATAGAAAGATCTTGAGCCTGCATAATGATGAATCTTCAAGTTTGATCTATTTGTTTTGTTTATAGAATTTTGCTTTTGTATAGAAGTTGTAAATATTATCAAGAGAAATTATAAAACATGACACGTAAAACAATTCATTTACCTTATATGCGGGATCTTTAAACATGTCATAAAATTTTTCTTAATCGGAAGGTCGGACATCTTGAAAAGCATGTTGGTGTGCCGCGTCCTTGTTCTCGAATTTATTATGATGCTCACGATATCTCGCCCTATATTTGCAGAATACATTACACATAATCTCATCAACAGTCTTATGCTTCTCTCCCCGGCCAAAATTTAGTTCAAATTCATCATTGAAAAAATATATACACATACAAATCATTTACATATTCTATATTTTGCATATATATTAAATAATTTTAGAAATATATTAAACATTACCAAACAACGCTTCTTGATAATGTCTTTGACATCTTCTCAGACTTTATACTATAAACTCGTAGCCAAAGGTGAATAAGTTCATGTAAGAGTACCCACATGCGATGCAAGCCAAGCTGTTGGTTGTCCTTCACCTCATGTATATTTTTCAGGAATATTAATCTTAATCTTATCAACTTTACGATATTTTTTCAATGTCATGTCTCTAGTAGTCCCTCGATGTTGACGAGATTGTATGATTAACTCTAAAAAATATCATATTTGTTGTAGAAACGAAGTAAATGATAGTTAAAAAATATTTTATATGTATAATTTACGTTATTTGAAACAAAATTATTATCATATTTTTACCTTGTTCAAGAGAGTTAAATCTCTAGTGGTGAGTCAAACGGAAAGCTAGGAACGGGTGGAGATAGGATGCGAACTTCCTTCCTCTTCGGTAGCATAATTTCAAATCACTGATATATTCATCACATAAAAGATTTGTCATAAACTGTCATGTGAACAAAAAAAGGTCAATTATCCGTAGCAGTTTCAGTTGACCATTCACCCTCATCATTTGTAGATACTTTAGATAAGTCAACATTTTTTTCAATTGTCGCATCAACAATTTCAACCTCAATATCTTCCTTATGTAATGTAATCATCTTATACTGACTCAAATCCAAAAACAAGTTAAAGACGGGTTGACTCTCTTGGTATGCTTCTTGAGTAGAGGGATAATCTTTTTCTTCGTCTTATCCCTCCGCTTCAGGGATAACATCATAACATTTCTTGGAGAAAACTTTTGTACCACTCTCTATTGATTTCCTAACTCAGGATCAATAGAGAGTGGTACCATTTTTGCAATGTACTAATATTCAAGAAATATTCATCATCGCACACTCCCCTTCAAGGATTGCTTAAATCCCACCAATCACACTTCAATAGATATACCACAAGCTCTCCCAAATATTTCAACCCAATTATATCGACAATAATTCCTTAGAAATCAATGTTTTCTTCGTCATGACTTCCTTTGATTACGACACCACTATTTTATATTTCTCTATAACGTTCTCGATCCATTGTGTGATACTTACTTTCCCAAAAATTAGATGCAGAATATCAAGCAGCACGTCTCGATGGGCCATGGACCAATGCATACAGCTCGTCCGAGATATCGTTTGGATTATTTGCATATATTTATACAACCTACATATTGAATAAAGCATAACATACAAAAAATAAACAATCATAGTATTAATGTGATAATATTATATATATAGTATATATAGTGATGATCTCAAATACTAGTATTGTTAACGTCGTGCTTCACGCGCCTTTGGGCCAGATTCCAGCAACTTGGGTCTCCGGGCTTTCACCTGCACACTTAGAACAAACACATAGAATGAGGGGCCTTGGTGGTGACTGGGGAGTCTCTGATGCTAAAGTCGGTATATCTCCTTAGTAGCTTGTGCATAAGTTTAGAGGAATTAGAGATATTTTTTTGTACATGGGAATCAACTTTTATACTAGGTTTCTGGTAAGGATAGCTCGTACTTGGCTTCAAGGAGCCTATGTTCTTTCCACTGTTCGTTATGTCGGAATCCTTTAATGTGGCGTGGCTTTTGGATAGAGTTTGGGGAGTGGCACTATTAATGCGGCGTGGCTCCCTGACTTACTTTTCCCTATAAACGCTCCTTGTTAAGCCCATTCATGCCTGCTGTCAGGAGATCAAGAGTTCTCCATATTTCTTGCCCACCTGCCTTCGCAAATTCCCAAGAATTATCCATTACAGTTACCCCGAAAATTTTCATCGAACTAGTTTGATGAGAATTCCTTCTTACCTTAGTCTTTATGCTATATATATTTTCTTATAGTCGCTGCAGTTTAGGTCCTCTTCCCTAGAAATGGGTGGTTATTATTCTCTTGGCTTTTCTATTTCTCAGGTTTCGGGCTTTAGACCATGCCTGCGTGGATTTTTTGCGATTTGAACAATTTCAAGCATCGATTCCCCTTCTGAATTTATTGACATGTTTTCTGACGCACTTGATTGCATCCCTTCAGTCCTCTTAGCATTGATGGTGTCAGGCGGCTCTTTCATTCCATCTCACGTCACATAGTGCATGTCGTGGGATTCATGCATATCCTGCTAGCTTCATGGGGCGCATGTGTTCCCACGATCTTGGGGAGGCCAACCGTCAATGGGGTCTATTTAAGCCCCCTCCTTTTGACGTTGGAGCTCATTTTGCCTTCTCTTCATTTCTCTAAGTCCTTCGTACTTACTCCTTTTCTCTTCCAATCTCCCTCTGTGTGCATCCCATTTTCCGTTTCCACGTTCACATGGCTCCCAATAATTCTTCACGTCCCGCCCCCACAGGCCCTAAGCTGGCCAAGGCCCCTGGTTCTTCACATGTTCCCAGGGGCCTAGACGCCCTTGAGGTTTGCACTGAGTCATAGAGATTCGATGGGTTCTCGTGGCGGTCGGTCATGACTCCTGGTGAGTTGGAGTCATTGAAGTCAACTTACAAGGTGTCGGGCATTATAGAGTTTGAGGTGTCGTCTCCCAATGAAGGTGCCGTAGACTTCGAAGGGTACACATCGAAGGTGGTCGTGTACCCTAGCAAGTTCTCCAGTTGCCTTAGGCTGCCTTTCTACTATCCAGTTCGTGATATGCTGGACTACCTGCACTTAACACCCACCTAACTCCATCCAAACAAGTGGAGGAGGCGGGTTCCGAGTATCCTGATCTCACCGTGCATGAGTTCCTCCTCACCCACAATCTTCTAGAGTAGAGTGGCAACACTTTCCATTTCATATCTATTCAAGCATTGGCTCATTTGGAGCCACAGTACAATAAGGTAAAGAGGTGGCGCCAATGCTTTTTCTTCTTGTCTGGTAGGGGACGGAAGTTCCTTGTCAGGCAGTCCAATTGGCGCAACTACCCCGTTCACGCCATCTGGGGAGTTGTGGGTGATGACAAGAGCTCCCAACCCTCGGTGACTCCCGAGAAAGTGAGACAGATCGAGGTCATTCATGCTTGGGTGAAAGCCCACCAGGACAATGTTTTTTCTGAGATCCTGTTAGATGAGGGTAGTCTTCAGTGATACTTGCCTCCTTCGGCCAACATGTGTTTTGCCAACCAGACCATATCGATACAGGCGGTTGTACTACAGGTTCATAGGCGTTTCCCTAGCCCACCAGTGGAGGGGAAGGGGAAGAAACCTGAGAGGGAATCTTCTGCCAAACTCGACTTTGAAGATATGCTCGTCCCCTCTCCAAGGCAATCTTCAATCATGGTGGTAGTTCAGTGACCAAAGTCGAGGCCATTGAAGAAGGTGGTAGGGACTACTCTACCTCCCCATGCCGCGTCTTCTTCCTCTCCCTCAAGAGGGACAGGTGGCTCGAATTCTCATCAGCACGTTTGAGTTGACTCACAGACGACCAATCTCGCACAGCACAGGGAGGTTCTCCCAACTCTTTTAGAGGCTCCTTCCTTGGCCCCACCAGGCGATGGGGGAGTTGTGGAAATTTTGCCTCGAGAAGAGTTGCTTTCCATGCGGTTTTATGGGGTCCTCTTAGACCGCCCAATTCGGGAGTCCCATATAGTGCCCCCATCTCCCGATGTTGATCTCTAGAGCGTCCTATTAGGGTGAGGATCTTCTTGACCGAGTTTCTATCCTAAATTCTCTCATCGCTTATTCTCCCAAAATCGAGGTTCTCTCGGCCAACCGTAGCTTGGAGGGCCGGGGTGGGGGGGGGGGGGATGACGCGGTATCTGGGAGGGAGATAGCGAAGGCCGTGTCGTGGGCTGAGGGGTTCTGACAGACGCACTCGAGGCTAAGGTCGCGGTGGTGTTAGTGGAGGTCAATGAAACTTTGGTTGTTGTAGCCAACGCCTGGGCTCCTTTACCCTTCACTTACACCACCCTGACCTTGGCTTCAATGGAAGTTAGAGTAGGGGTCGAAGTTGGCAAGGGTGGTGAGGTCCCAACCACATTGGCGGACGCTGGTGTTTCTTTGTCCTTGACACCTTCCAGGCCTTGGTGTCGACGGGCCTGGTGTTAAGGTGGGGTGATAGCGGTGGGAGAGATTAAGGGATCCCTCCTCAGGTTTGATGCAGATGTGTCGACTAGCAAGGCTCGAGTAGCTTCCATAGACATAAGAGTGTGAGATATTCTCGAATGTGTCATGGGAGGTCCATGCTCGGCGGGTGGCGATGGCACTGTGCTCGAAAGCCTTTTGATGAGAGGGGGAATGCTGCGCCGAGGCCGGCAGTAAGCGGGGGTCGTCTTGCCTGTGTCTAGGACATGGCTAGGAGGCTTAGGAAGTTCTTCTCCAAGGTCAGCTATTGACTCGTCGTACCTCATTTTCTTTTCAGCTTTCTTGGTACATTTTCCTTTGTTGCTAACTTGAAATTTTCATGGTAGGGTGTAGGGTAATTGGCGGTATTCATTATAGATGACCAGGAGGCAATAGAAGGTGAGAATCGGGCGCTCCGATATTTGGCTCGATTGACCTTGCATTGTGCCAAAGAGGAGAGGGAGAGAAAATTGGAGTTGGAGGAGACCCTTGTCAAGGTGCAATTCAGTCGGCAGCAAAGGCAGAAGAGGATATTCAAGCTTCGTCGATGCAGGGCCAAACTTAAATCGGCCTTGACAAGGTACAGGGAGTTGTTTGATCACTAGCAAAGGGAGCTAGAGCAGTTGCAAGCTGAGAATGTGAAGTTGCAAAAACAGCACGACTCTAACTCTCAGTCGTACAAGTGGTTGGAAGGGAGGTCCAAGGAGGCCTCCAAGTCCCTGTAGAGAAAAAAGGACTCTCTCAGGGCTAAAGAACAGAGAGTGAAGGCCTTGGATTTTGAGAAGATCGAGGTCGATCGTGCGATAGTTGCCCATGAGGCGACCATCTTGGACTTACACTCTCGCCTCAACAATGCCAAAGCCGGCCTTCCTTGGCTACGCAAGGAGTTGTCACACGTCCGCTTGGTTCGTGACGATGCTTGGAACTACGACTATTTAGAGGGTTTGTGGAGGATGAGAGATCATGTGCTCTTGAATCCTCAATGCAATTTGAAGGCCTTGATAAGGAAAGAGCTCATCTCGAGTGCACTCTCAGACAAACCCCGCCAGCTGAAAATTTCACTTCCTGTATCGATGTATTTCTTTTTCTTCTGTTTGTAATGTACTTTTCAATAATATTAATGAAGTTTCTCATACATGCTTTTCTCTCTTCTTGGGTTCTCCTTTTTCTCCTTTGCTCCTAGCTTTTTATTCGTACACTTCGGAGAGTGCTCCGGGCGAGGAGTGTAGGGGTGATGCCACCTGTGTGATGAAAAATAATGAGTAATATTTGTATTTTATTACAATTATAAACTTAAGTTGTGAAGAGAACAAGCTGCGATGCCTTAAGCTAAGCCCTCCTCTTTCGCCTCCCCAAGGGGCGTGAGTCGTCGTGTAATTAAGGAGTTGTCTTGCTCTGGCTTCTCATTTTGGATTCCGAGGCACTATGTGTCCGGCATTCCATCGTTGGAGATAGTGTAATGTTGAGCAGTTGAAGGACTAAACACGTTCCATACTGGGGGGAGGGGGGGGGGTTGATTGCCCTAGGCTAAGCCCGCCCCTTTGGTCCCCCCGTGGAGATGTTTGATGTACCACTGGAAAAAATAAATTAGTTAACATAACCCATTCTCGACCTACGAGTGTAAAATTTGCAAACCTGGGCTATTTTGCTAGAGATGTGAGGCATTAGTCGCTTAGAGTTCCGTTTGGTGGAGAAGGATCATGGTGAGGAGTTCGAGGCATTGCTCTTTTGGCATTTCGTTGTTGGAGATAACGTTGTGTTGGGTAGTTGAAGAATTAGACTCGCTCTCCGTCGGAGGAGGGGTTGGGATGCCTTAGGCCAAGCCCGTCCCTTTGGTCTCCCGAGGAGGTAATTTCTTGGATGGCTGAGAAGCCGGAACGTCATTCGCCTTGTGGGGGTGGAGTAAGTTCTCGAGCAGTTTGAGATTGGACTCACTCCCACCCGTTGGCACCATAGGAAAAGTAAGTATTGGGTCAGGCTAGTGCTAATCCTACTCTTCATCGTGGCAGAGGTCGGGGTAAGTCATCGAGAAGTCGAGGGGGGGGACCCGCTCTCCGTCGTGGGAATGGTGAGATGACCTTAAGGTGTGTCTCGCCCTCTATCTCCCTCGGAGAGGTAAGTTGTCATGTAATTTGAGATTGGACCCGATCCCCCTATTGACGCTCACGAGGAAGGTTAAGTGTTAGGTAGCCGAGGGCTGGCCCGCTCTCCACCTTGAGAAGGATACAGTAGTGTCTGGCGTGACTCATCCCTTTAGTATCTCACGGGGAGGTAAGTGTCAGACAACTAAAAAGCTAATCCTTTCTTTGCCATGATAGGGGCGGAGTAAGTTGTTATGGGAGTTGAGGAGCTGGACCCGCTCTCCTCATGAGGGAGGTTGGGCTGCCTATCCGCCCTTTAGCCCTCATGTGGAGGTAAGTAGTCAAGCAGTTTGGGACTAGATCCGCTCCCACTCCCGTCGTTTGACATCATAGGGAAGGTAAGTGTTGGGTTAGGCTGGCGTTGATCCCACTCTTCGTCATGGCAGAGGTTGGGGTAAGTGTTAGGCAGCCGAGGGCTGGTCTACTCTCCATCGCGAGAAGGATAGAGCAACCTCTAGCGTGACTCATCCCTTTAGTGCCTCACGAGGAGGTAAGTAGTCGTTGATGAAGATTATGTTGGTGGAGATATGCTGAGGGAGATTACGTTGATGGGAGAGACGTATTTTATCCTTGGAAAGTCACACTTTCTTTAATGGGGTTTACACTATTGACACGGAAACGCAAGATACATACCGTAAAGTTTTTTTTTTAGCGATAAAACTTCCACAGGTTTTCGGTGTTCCAGAGGTGTGGCAGCTCGTTCCCTTGGGAGTCTCAAAGCCAATAAGAGCTAGGCCAGTTGTTAACGGTGACCACATAGGGGCCATCCGATCGTGGGCCCAGCTTCCGTTCGTCTAGGATAGTTGTTCCTGTATGCTTCAGTACAAGGTCCCCGATTCTGAACGCCCTTGGGCGCACATGCTTGTTAAAGCATCACTCTGCTCTTCTTTTGTTCACGACTGTTCTTATTCTCCCTCAAGCTTGACCGCCTCCAACAAGTCAAGTTGTTCTTCTAGTTGTCCATCGTTGGAGTTGTGCTCGAAGTGTTGTACTCTATAAGTTAGGATCCTGATCTCGACTAGCAGCATCAATACACGGTATTCCCATAGGACTCTGGGAAGGTTCTCCTGTTGGAGTGGTCACCATGACACGGTATGCCCATAGGTCTCTGAGAAGTTATTCCGCCCACGCGTCCTTTTTATCGCTAAGCTTCTTTTTTAGCATCCCCATCAAAGTCTTGTCGCCTCCACCTACCCATTGGATTGAGGATCTCCCGGAGAGAAGTAGTAGAATTCGATTCCCAGCTCTCAGCACCAGTCTCGGTAGTGGTCAGAGTCAAACTGCCTACCGTTATCCGATATGATGGTGTGGGGGATGCCAAATCTACATATGACCATTTTCTACAACAAGCGTGTGATGCTGCTTACCGTGATTGTCGCCAAAGCCTCAGCCTCTACCCACTTGGTGAAGTAATCCACTATCACTATTACAAACTTTACTTGTCCCTTGCTTGGGGAAAAGGGGCCTACTAGATCGATTCCCTATTGGGAGAAGGGCCAGGGTGAGGTGAGCAACGTTAGTTCTTCCAATGGGCAATAAGGCACTTTGGAGTATTCTTGGCATTTCTTGCACTTCTGTACATACTCCTCGACGTCCTGTAGGGCACAAGGCCAGTAGTACCCCCGCCCTCATTACTTTGTCTGCCAGCACCTTTCCTACAGAGTGGTTGTCACGGATTCCCTCGTGCACTTCCACCAGCACGTATTGGGCTTCTTTAAATGAGATGCACCTCAAGAGAGGTGCACATCGGTATAAGACCCCCTCGATTAGGGTGCAACGCGCCGCTCTGTTCCTGATCTTTCTGGCCTCATGTCTCTTGTCGGGTATCTCGTTAGTATCTATATACCTAATAATGTCCAATGCCCATTCTGGAGCTTCCGACTTTACTTCCATTACTTCAATCCCCACGACTGGTATTTCAACGGTCCTGATCACCGTCCCTTCTGGCAGGGGAGAATCTTCTTGCTGGGACACCGCTCACACCAATTTATCCACCTTTTGATTATCAGCCCTCAGCACTTGTTGGATCTGAAAGTATTCGAAGTGGGTGCACTCAGCTTCTATCAGCATTAGATATTTCTTTAACTTCTTGCTCTTCTCAACGAACTCCCCCCATACTTGATTGACCACAACTTGAGAGTCGGCTCGCACCTCTACCCCCTTGGCACCTAGAGATCTAGCGACCGCCAGGCCTGAGAACAATGCCTCGTATTCTATCTCATTGTTAGTCATTTTGAATGCCAAATTGGCAGCATAATTATGCTTTTCACCTTTGTCTGTAATTATATGTACCCTCACTCCCCCCTCCAGCCCGATAGGATTAGCCATCAACGAAGACTTAATAGGGCTTCATAGGAGGTGCATGTTCAACCACTTCCGAGAAATCGGTGAATTCTGCTACGAACTCTGCCAACGCTTACCCGTAATAGTATTATGCAGTGAGTATTTGATGCCAAACTCTTTCAGTTCCACAGCCCAGTTCGTAAGGAGACCTGAGGTGTCTGATCTTTGTATGATCCTTTTCAGGGGGTCTTGGTGAGGACCCTTACCGGGTGTGCTTGGAAGTACGGTCAAAGTACACCTTCGTCTCATATTAGGGCCGAGGAAGCTACCTATGGGGAGATTGATAGGTATAGGATCAACGTTTCTCCACACGTAGGTTGCCTGAGGAGCGGAGGGCTCGTGAGGTATTTCTTGAGAGCTTCAAACGCGTGGTCACACTCTTCATCTCATGTTTGTGTTTTTCGCAAAACCTTAAAAAATGGTAGGCAATTGTTGGTGAACCTTAACATGAATTTGTTAAGAGCTGCTACCTGTCCTGCTAGTTTTTGTACTTTTTTTATGCTTCGAGGGGGGGGTCATGCTGAGTATGGTTTCTACTTTCTCTGGGTTAGCTTCTATCCCTCATTCAGATACCATGAATCCCAAGAACTCTCCGGAGCCTATGCCGTAGGCACATTTCGCCTGGTTTAGCTTCATCTGATACTGCCTTAATACTGTGAAAGCTTCACAGAGGTCGTCTAGGTGTTGCTTGGGGGTCCCGCTTTTGACCAGCAAATCATTTACGTATACCTCCATGTTTCTCCTGATCTAATTCTTAAACATATGGTTGACCAACTGCTGGTAAGTGGCCCCCGCATTTTTTAGTTCAAACGGCATGGCTGAGTAGCAGTATAATCCTTGATCGGTGATGAACGAGGTTTTTTCCTCATCGCCCGGATTCATGCGGATCTGGTTGTACCTGGAGTAGGAGTCCATAAAGCTGAGCATGCGGTGGCTATCCGTGGAGTTGATGATCAGGTCGATCCGGGGCAATGGGAAGCTGTCTTTCGGGCAGGCCTTATTCAAGTCGATGAAGTCAACACACATTCTCCACTTGTCGTTTTGCTTCTTCACCAACACCACATTGGATAGCCAATTCGGGTAATGGGCCTCCCGTATGAAGTTTGCCGCAAGTCAGGGCCAGCTCTTCCATAAGGCGAGTTAGGAGGTTGCCGGCCCCACAGTGGAAGAAGGCCTAAGAAAATACTAAAAGAAAAAATTAGTTAAAAAAAAAAATGAAATTATCTAAACTAAACAAAGAGACGTTAACATTGAAAATTGAAAAAAATTAATTCTCAACTCCATGGTAAAAAAAAAAAAAGGCGCTAACAATTATAAAAAAATATAAATTTTTATTTAATTACATAGACTCTGCAACTTCCCTTAGGAAAGCCAAAAGTCACAATAATGACTATAAATTCAATGGTTCCAATCTATCTCTACAAAGTCCAAAAAGAATCCAACAGAACATCTCAAAAACTCTCCTTTTATACCTGAAATCGACAAATTTTATTTCATCTCTTTTGTACTCCAGTGTCCATTCTCTAATATCTCTCTTGCATCCAACTTGCTCGTATTTGGCACTGGCAACCTCTCTATTGTCTCCAATCGCACCGGTAGACGTTGAGTAGCTCTGTTGTGCTTTGGTGACGAAGGTAAATAAGTAAAGATGATTAATTTGATTTGTAGTTTGTATGTACAGTGAATTTTTGTTTTATATATATACAGTGAAGTTTTGTGTCAATAAAAGAGCCACGTGAATGACTTGTTTTCTAGAACATCCTTGGTTGTTTTTTGTCTTCTTCTTCAAGACTTCAATCGACCATAGTTTACACAATTCACATGGCCCATGGACCACCTATTCCTAGACTATTTTTCAAACTTTGTTTCTTTCTCTATCAGTTCTTCTAGTGTATAATTTATTTCTTGATTTTGGATATTAACATTAAGATATTTTATTTATTGTGCAGATTAACAATTTTATATAAAAGTGAAAGTCATTTGTTATATAAAAGTGAATCTCATTTGCTAAATCAGGTTATATTATTCTATGTTAATATTAATTTTATTCTAGAATATTCATAAGCATAGTAAGATTTTATATAGTGGGTATTGTTCTTTTCTACTAGAAAATATGTCTATTAGAAAATATGCATCTGGATATGAGAAACTTAAAAAAAAGAGAAGAATAGAAAATTTGATTGAATCCCAAAAAGGATCTTTAAATAAATTTGTTACTCCCAATAAACAAAATATAGTAGAAAATTTAGGTAAAACATTTGTAGATGATCAAGAAATACACCAAATAGGACCACAAGATAACAAAATAAATCAAGAAATACAACAAAAAGAATATGGAGATAATGAAACAACACAATAAACCCAACAGAAGGGATATGAGGATAGTGCTCAAGCACGTATTGCTACAATTATTGCTGGAGAATTTGGGAAAAGTATAGAAGAAAATAAAAATGCTGAGGACATATCTGCTTCCATTCCTTCAAATATTTTTGACCCTACTCAATGGAAATATGTTGATACAAAACTAAGAGATTTATTAGTAGAAGAGGGTCCAATTAGATATATCGATATAAACTTTCCTATGGATGAGAACTCTAGACTTTTTTCCACTACATATTATATACGAGACTTATCAAATGGGGAAAAACATAATAGAAAATGGCTAGTTTATTCAAAAGACTTCAATAGAGTATTATGCTTTTGTTGCAAGTTGTTTAATTCAAAGTTTAGTATAAGCCAACTAGCTAATGAAGGAATCGATGACTGGAAAAATCTTAGTGCTAAGCTTAAAAGCCATGAAACAACCAATGAGCATATTACTAACATTATTGTTTGGCTTGATTTAGAAATGAGATTGTTAAGAAATAAAACAATTGACAAAAAAGCCCAAGAATAAATTAACAAAGAAAACGATCATTGGAAAAAAGTGTTATTGAGAATAGTTGTTATAGTAGAAACCCTTGGTAAAAATAATTTACCATTTCGAGGAAAAAATGAAAATATCTACCAAGAAAATAATGGAAACGTTTTAATTCTGATTGAGATGATTTCTGAGTTTGATCCAGTAATGCAAGAACACATTCGACATATTCAAAACGATGAAATTCATAATCATTATCTTGAGTATAATATACAAAATGAATTAATACACTTGCTAGCAACTGAAATTAAAAACCAAATTATTAAAAAAATCACGAAAGCAAAATATTTTTCAATTATACTTGATTCTACCCCAGATGCAAGTCATCAAGAACCAATGTCTCTCACACTAAGATGTGTTAATATTTCAACAAGCCCAATAAAAATAGAAGAACATTTTTTAGAATTTATTAAAGTAGATGATACAAGTGGAAAAGTTATTCTCATTGAATTATTAGATGCAATAAAATTCTTGAACTTGATATTAATAATGTTCGAGGACAAGGTTATGATAATGGGTCCAATATGAAAAGAAAAGAGCAAGGGGTGCAAAGAAGATTGCTTGATATAAACCCCAAAGCCTTTTACACGCCATGTGGTTGTCATAATCTTAATCTTATTATATGTGACATGGCTAATTTTTGTCCTAAAGCTATATCATTTTTTGGAATAGTCCAACGTATTTATTCTTTGTTTTCTTCATCAACAAAGCGATGGAAAATCTTGCAAGATAATGTGTCGATTCTAACTCTCAAGCCATTCTCACAAACACATTGGGAAAATTGAATTGAAAGCATCAAAGCAATAAAATTCCAAACTCCACAAATAAGAGAAGTTTTATTGCAATTAGCAAAAATAACTAAAGATCCTAAAACAAAAAGTGAAGCTAATTGTTTAGTAGAATATGAAATTGATAACTTTGAATTCATATTAGGCATGACCATATGGTATGATATATTATTTGCGGTCAATACTGAAAGTAAAAGTCTGCAATCCAAAGATATGCATATAGATGTTGCCACTGATCAGTTAAAAGGTCTTTTTTTTTTTTTCAAGATTATAGAGAAAATGGATTTAAATTTGCTATGATTTCATCAAAAGAGATTGCAATTAGTATGGAAATAGAACCCGTATTTAGAGCAAAACAAATAATTTATAGAAAAAAAACAGTTTGATGAAAATATCAATGAAGAGACCACAATCTGCTGAAAAATATTTTAGAATTAATTATTTCTTATTTATAGTAGATCAAGCAATTTCAAATATATTAAATTATTTTTGATTTTCTATTTAATATCAAGAAATTGAAATCACTTGGCGATGGTAGTTTGCAAAAAAATTGTCTTAGTCTTGAAAGCGTTTTGAAATATGATATTGATGGTTTAGATTTGTTTTCTAAACTAAAGTTTTAAAAGAAATTTTACTAATAGTAGAAAGTACTCATATTGATTTATTAAATCATATAAAAAGATTTTATTCTTTTTCAAATGCATGTATTGCTTACATAATTTTATTGACAATACTTATTACTGTTACTTCTGCAAAAAGAAGTTTTTTAAAATTAAAATTGATAAAATCTTATCTAAGATCCACAATGTCGCAAGAAAGATTAAATGGACTAGTCATATTATCAATTGAGAATGAGATATTAGAAGAACTTGAATATAAAAATTTAATTAGTAATTTTGCATCTCAAAAAGCAAGAAGAATAATTTTCAAATAAAAATATATTTAGATATAACCTAGTTAATTTGATACAAGAAAAAAGGCTTCGTTTTAACTTATCGCCTTAGGCCTCAAAATCTATTGAGTCGGCCCTGCCACAAGTAGCCGATTGACTTCCGCCACAATGGAAACATTCTTTTCTGCAATGATGCTTTGATGTTTTTGTCTTACTCCCTTAGCCTTCGGGTCCATGTTCAAGTGGTGTTGTATGATCTCTGGGTCGATCACGGGCATGTCTTCTTGACTCCAAGCGAAGACGTCCCGGTGCTCCGTGAGGAGCTGTGGTATGGTTCTTCTCATGTCGGGTGTTACCCTACTACCAATCCTGACGGTAGCTTCTGGGCGGCTCGGGTTCAAGGGGATCAACTCCAACGGTTTGTCCATCTCCATCTTCCTGAGCCCCTCCTCGTCTTGGACGTCCCCCTATGTCGGGGTCCACTCGGGCAGGGGCGGGAGGTCGTGGCCAACGATCGGGAAGTGGACCACATGTAGCTCGACGCTCTTGTGCTTCAACTCTCGCACATAACGCTCTCGTGCCATGACCTGCATGTTTTGCTTTCTTCTTTTGTGTTGTCTCCTTCTCCTGCATTCCTGGGTCCCACGTGCTAGTTGTTACTTGGTTTCGCTTCATTTTCTGGTTCGTTGGTGGTTGCTTTGAGTGTCTCGTTTCCCTTTCGGAAGGTCTCCACCTCAGTTGTCAGTTTTCCCACCAATTGTTCAGTTCCAGCGAACCTTGCTTCCATGTTTGTTGACGTTGCCTCTTCCTGTCCCCAAGTTGTCTGGAAATGGGTTGTTGCAGGCATACGAAAGACACATGAAGTCTATAGTAATCCCACAGACAATGGCACGGTTAACATTGTGTTTCACGAGCCTTTGGACTTGGTTCTAGCAACTCGGGTCTTCAGGCTTTCACCTGCACACTTAAAGCAAAAACATAGAATGGGGGGCCTTGGTGGTGGCTGGGGAGTCTCCGATGTTAAAGTTAATATATCTACTTAGTGGTTTGTACGTGAGGTTAGAGGAATCAGAGAGAGTTTTTCGTACCTGGGAATCGACTTTTATACTAGTTTTTTAGTGGGGACAACTTGTACCTGGCTTTAAAGGGTCTATATCCTTTCCACTGTTCGTTCTATTAGAATCCTTTAATGCGGCATGGCTTCCTGACTCACTTTTCTCTGTGGACGCTCCCTGTTAAGCCTTTCCATGCTTGCTGTCAGGAGATCAAGAGTTCTCCATATTTCCCGCTCACCTATCTAAGTAGGTTCCCGAGGGTAGGGTGTCAGTTGGGTGGTGCCAGGATGATGAGTCTCATCTTCCCCTACTGTCCACTTTCTCCATGCATGAGTTGCTTTGGGGGTGGGTTTGCTAGTGGGCCGAGTACTCTGTAGAGGCCCACTGACTCCTCTTAGTGGAGGGGGGGACCCCTTACAAGTACATAATGTATATATCATACTAAATTTCAAATTTAAATTAATTTAGTCAAGTTAAAATTGACATCGTCGAACACTAAATAAAACATATAACATTGTTTGCACGTAGAAATATCATTCAAATGTAGAAAACATAGTTCGAACGGTATAACACATATAAGCAACATCATTTGCACATAGAAATATCATTCGCACTATTCCAAAACCCAAAACCCCAAATCTCTCTCAGTTTGAACGCTCCGCACCATTTTGTCACTACACCACTCTCCCTCACACACACCACAAGTCACTCACTTAAGATTTTTAGAAGGATGTCCATGGGGAAGAGGGAAGAATGCCTGGGAAATGTTCACCACACACCACCCCAAGTATCTAGAGAAGAGGAAAAGTCTTGTGAAAAATTGAGATGGGTGGCCAACCAACACACACACGCCCTTGCCAAGTGGCAAGCATGCATACGCCCACTCTCCTAGGGATGATTAGGGTTTAGTGAAAAGACCCTTAAGCCCCAAAGGTTCATTGAACCTAGACATAGGGGAGGGACTTGAAGAGCCATTAGGGTTTCAATTTTTGGATCCCAAGACACCAGTTGTTAAGAGACCTTTGAGTTCCCAAGGAAAACAAAGATATGGGAAGATGGAGAGGGGATTTCGGCCAATGATGAAGGGCATGCCACTTGGTGCCCATGTATGAATTTCATACATTTTCAAGGTAAAGTGTGAGAGGAAACCGAAGGGGCATATAAAAGGATAGAGGTTGACAGTTAGAAGGCCTTTTGGATGCTATTTGTTCATGCTTTGTAATCTCTTCACCTCCCACCGCCCAAATCCACTTTCTCTCCAAAACAAAAACCATTTTTCACTTTCTCTTCTTAGTCACAAGCAAGGAGGAATGTGATAACTATGTTCTCAAGGGAAATCTTGAGGGAAAACTAGGGTTTTTCCAAGAGAGAAAGCATAAACTAGGAAAAGAGATTCTCACCTCGTTTCTAAGGAATCTCGACCACCTTGCACAACACGCACCTCACCATGCATGCATGCACATGCCTGAGACCTTGTCGAGGTTAAGGGAAAACACGACCACCCTTAACCAATGATCTTTAGGCCTAATGCTTGGAGTGTCACCATGAGCAAAAAGAAGCCCTAGCACGACCACACACATTGGATTTAAATTACATCTTCTTGTTTCTAATATTATTGAAAAAACACTTTTTACAGCTTGCTTGATCATATTTCATTACTTTGGATTTTTGTAAGTAGACTCTCAACCTACTTTGGATAATATTTGTATATGTTGTGTAAACTTTGCATTCTTATGTGCTATTATATGAACTAATTGAATGATTATAACCTCTTGCTATGCGATGCCTTGAACTCGGATTTGCAAGATGTTCTTGCTATATTTACTTGTTCATGATGTTTTGTGTATACTTAAGAAATATTAGTTCGAGTTGCTTGTTACAATATGTTTGTGTAAGTCTCAAATGATTCGGCTATGCATATGTATTCATGTTTAAGATATTGCTCTTTTACTTTGGTATGTCTCGAATGCTATTACTTATGTTTGTGACTTGAGTATTCTAATATTTTCAAGTCGTAACATGAGATGTTCAATGTTGTATCACATGGTTACATGATTCTTTATATAATTTGGGATAACATTGTAATTCAAGGTCTTTATAAGAAATAGGTGCTTTAATTTTGTTCATTAATACACAAACAAAGGAGTAAGGAGTGTGGCCATCATATTATATATAGAAAAATTATATTTGCAGTCATAAAGTGCGCAAGTGTCACACATTTTAAAAATAAGTAAATATAAGATCTACATGAAAAACCAACAACATACTTATAGCGAGCTTCAACAACCTACATAAAAAAACAAAAGTGTACTAATAGAGCAAGCTTCAACAATAAACTCATCTTCTACTAAGTCATTAATCTCATTTGTCTTGCTTAGGGTCCTAATTAACTGCCACAACTTCTACTATTTCAGAGAAACTACAATGGTGAAAATAGACTCTTTTCTTTTCTTTGAAAATGGTCTAATCCCTAATCCACTATGCGGCCTATGCCTATGTCAGTGAAAACGAAGAAAAGGCAGAGAGCCATCTGTTACATGATCACATTCTTGGTTAATTTTTCGGACTAGGATTTCCCGGGATCTGGGAGATCTCGACTTCCCCGTTTTATCACCATACCCATTTAAGCCTTACCTTCCACGAGTGTGAAGGGTGCATGCAAGGCACGTGCTTGATTACCTCAATTCAAAGAATTACTTAAATTGTATGCTTTTAATAAGCATCAGAACTAACTAATAACTAATTCTTCAACGCTCTCAATATAATGAACATTTAACAGCATAAGCTCAATCTTAATGGAAACATACAAACAAAGAACCTCATCTTCCTTTTTTCAAATGTTTCCATACCCAATCTGTAGACGAAGAAAGTAAAATGAAAGAGTGAGTGGCTCTACAGCCACGGCTCCCAGCGAGCTGGGAGCCACTGCTAGTCTTAGGATTTTTTTTTTTTTTTTTTCATATATGTATTTTTTAACATTTTAAAATATTTTTTAAAAAATAAAAAAATACAATATTATTAAAAAATACATCCTTAATCATTAAGTAAGAAAAAAATTAAAAAATTAAATGAAAAATTGGGAGCGGTAGCCCCAGCGGGACATATATCATTTCCGAAAATGAAAGCTCAATCTGTAGACACCGAAGCCAACACCCACAAAAGGTTAATTGCATGAACAATATAATTGAAATTGGGTGTTATTGTAAGGAG
This sequence comes from Juglans regia, assembly GCF_001411555.2. NCBI lineage: Eukaryota > Viridiplantae > Streptophyta > Magnoliopsida > Fagales > Juglandaceae > Juglans > Juglans regia. The sequence continues at coordinate 17,093,433 of NC_049916.1, read as the reverse complement.
AATACTGTGTTCCCCCAATTATTTTCCTCAGAGATCATGAGGATGCCACTCTCAAACTTGGAAATTTCTAGTATGTATGGGATTTTATTTAGTGACCCATGTCATGCATTGTCCATCATTACTTGATGAATATCAAACGATATTATTAACGATTATATGCATATGATTATCTGATATTTAAGCATCCATAAATGTTATGCAGCATCGACTGACCAGCCAACAATCTGACACAAATTGCCATGAGCTCTCGGGACAAGCCATTCTTTTCACACCTTTCAAATTTGTTCTGAGACAGGGTAACACTATTTTCCTCTCCAAGCAGAGACTATTGCAGGTAAAAACGCAAAATAAACTGGTCACAGGTAACGTAAGAAACAACCATGGAGGAAAAATGGGAAAAAAAAAGGGCTACGAATATAAGCATAGAGAATAGATAAGGAATAACCTCCAGCAATAAAATTTGAATAAAAGATCAAAGAATACGGAAGTTACAATATATGCTCTTTTATTCCAAAAAAAAAAAAAAAAAGGAAAATAACAAAAATATACTTCCTGGATATGCATCAACTAACAATCCTGTTAAAATTCTTAACAATGAACAGACCAAAAACAATGCCACGGGGAAGAAATCTTAAACCACCATAACTTCGGGGCAGTGAACTTTCAAAAGCTTATTGATTTATCTGCTTTGAGTGCAAATCATTGAAGAAATATACATGGTGGATGGGAACCCCAACATGTGATGCAAAGCAGCTTTATATAAGCCTAAGTTCATATTCACCAGCCATCGTTATGTACCTCACCCAGGGAAGAGCTTGGTATCCACTTTTCTCAATAATCTTCAGGTAACGAACCTACAACAGCAAGATATACATAAATTATAATTTCATCATGTTTTGATCTGTCACGATTCCTGGTAATTTAACAGCACCGTTTTAATAGGTAGTGAAACTCAACAATTTTCATCTCGTTGGTGGTCTAGGGCACATTAAGCCTTACTATGTATATAGCTTCAGTTTTGGGCGCTACTCAAAAAAGAAATGAAGCAAGAATACAAGCGCAGTTTGTTTTTGCAGAAAAAAGACTTCAAAAAACCGCATCTCCTTTTTTCTTATTACTCGTCAAAAAAAAAAAAAAAAACTGCATCTCCTTTTAGTCTATTCCATTCCATGTGTAGATCTTTTAACCAATGTAATGCCCCAATAGAAGGGCCAAACAATATGGCTTATACTCCAAAAGGACTAATCAATAATACGATTAGAGCCTCAGTAGAACCTTATAAAGAGCAAGAAATTCTTCTTCCCAAGCAATGTGGGATCTCATTCACCACCTACCATTATCCTTATCATATGGGGGTATTACAATCTCCCCCCTTAAATTTCCGACGTCGTCGTCGGGCCTGTCCGTTGTAGATGGTACGGCTCAAGTCCCACATTTCTGATTGGAATAGGCTCTGATACCATTTGTAATGCCCTAATGGAAGGCCCAAACCACATGACCTATACTCCAAAATGACTAACCAATGATACAATTAGAGCCCCACTAGAACCTTATAAAGAGCAAGAACTTTTCATTTCCAAGCAATGTGGGATCACATTCACCACCTACCTTTATTCTTATCATATGGAGTATCACGACCAACTATTTCTTTTCCTTTTCCGTTGTGTCCATCCATATTGGAGCTTTCTAGGTTTTATTTTTGAACAGAATCTTATTGCTTTGCCGCCAGTGGAAGGAGATTTACATGGTCAAATAGCCAAGACACCCCTGCTTCATCCAAATTAAATGGATTTTTTATCTCTTCAGGGTGGGAAGTACATTTTACTGACTTTGCTCAGTTCATTTTCCTATTATTATCAACTCTGGAGATTTCTGGGGTGATAAGAGATAGTTCAAGTTAAAAAATATGTAGCTAAAATCAGAAGGATTTTCAGAAATGACAAAACAATGGGGGACCTATTAACGCTTTTCAAGGTTCTCCAAGCTTTACTTTGGCCCTTGTTCTTAAAACTTTGAAAGCTGATCCACCTGTATGGAACAAGGACTTGTTTTGTAATGTTGGAATAAAGAATAAATTTCATCCGGAAAACTTGAAGGCCTAGACTTTTGTGTGACGAAGAGAAATTAAGTAAGGAAATGTTCATTTGTGATTTGGAAAGGTTGTCTGAATATGGGAGAGAGGTGAGGTGTGGTTTTATCGCTGTCCCAAAAGGTTTGAAGGGCGAGGGTTGGAGGCGGTTTGCTGAAAAGTTGAGAGATGCAGTCTCCATGTCCTCTATTTCAGGTATGAAGAACAGAGCATCTCAGAGAGCTCCTCCTCACGCTCACGTTTTTTTGGGATCGAAGGGGTCTTTTGTGGAGGTCCTGACAAGATCATCGTCGTCTTCGGAGTCTCATGGTTGCTCAGTAGGCAGGCAGGAGGTACGTGGGGTGGCTGGAGGGGAGGTGGTGGAGCTCGAACTTAACTTCCCCAAGAATGACGTTTGGTTTCCCAAGGGGGGCTCATCAGGGGTAAATGATAGTCCTTCATTGATGGCCATGCACAGGGTCTTATTGGACATGAGGGAAAAGGCGAATGTGATGTTACGTTGGGTTGACACGGGCCCGGGCTTGTCTAAGGGCTGTGTGGGTAGTGAATCTGGCAACTTGGGTAAACAGGTGGTGGCTGATGTAGATGGGCTGGACTGTTCTATGGACCCAAAGCTGTCTGAAGATAAGGGAAAAAAGAAAGAAGCTAGGCCGGGCTTGGCGAAAAGCCCACATAGTGTTTGGAGGGTGAAATCGCGTGCCGGGGCTGTTTCAGAAATATCAGGATTGTTGCCTTCACCATACACTGCGGTGCCAGTCACTGTTCAGCCGTCGTCTGAGCCAGCACAGACTTCGTCGCCTGTGTCAGACGACCCCTCAGTGCGCCAGTGCCGGAAATGCCGCTGGAAAGTGAGGAAGGGGGATTTTTGCCACGATTTGAGCTTTGGATGGCGGTGGTTGACAAGGATACTAACTCTTCATTGCCTATGGTCTCGTATGCTAAGGGTTTGCATTCTATGGATCCTGTTTCGGTGCCTGTTCAATCTTTGTTCCCCATGGATGTTCTTCTGCAATCAGGGATGGACACAAGTGTTGATTAATACTGACGAACTACAGCTTCCAGGGGAGGTTTATGACATTTTGAACTTGCAAATAGTACTATGTGAAGGGGAATGTTCCAATGGGAATGAGGTTGATGCGATCCCTCTACACACTCTTCCTCGTGTGGTATCAGATTGGGTCTTAAGAAAAGTAGAAGAAATACAAGATTGTGTTGGGATATCTTGTAATGGTTTTGAAGAACAATTCAAGGCTCTTCTCATTGCTATTGAATATGGACGTTCCTCTATGGAGAAGGGGCAGATTGAAAGGGAGGGGGTCTCACCTTATTCTCATGAAGCCTAAAATTCTCTCTTGGAATGTTAGGGGGCTTAACAATTCGAGCAAACGTCTTTGTATCAAGTCTTTATTACATAGCTGGAAGGTTGATATTGCTTGCCTTCAAGAAATGAAGTTACATTTTGTTGATAGATGTTTAATTCATAGTTTATGGGGGGTGTTATTTCATGGGTTGGGCAGATTTGGCGTCTATGGGAGCTTCTAGGGGTGTTCTTTTAATCTGGGACACAAGGAAGGTGGAGTCTATGGAGGATTGTATAGGGAACTTTTCCCCTTTTTTTTTTATTTATTTATTTTTTTTATGACAAGGGAACCACCCTACGGCAAAGCCCTTAGGACTCACTCATGGAACCTGAACCCCCGAGGAGACTAGCACAACAACCCACCGCCATGACCTCCCTCTTAAATTGTAGTTTGATTTCGGGGGGAATTGAACCTATGACATGGGGCTCATGCACACAAGTTCGCCCTTACCACTTGGGCTACCCACGGGTGGGTATGTATAGGGAACTTTTCTTTTGCATGTTCTTTTAAAAATGTAGAGGATGATGGGTGGGAGTGGGCCTTCGCGGGTGTTTATGGTCAAAATCCAGAGGGAAAGGAGTTTTTTGTGGGAGGAATTAGAGGGTTTGTATTCTCTTTGGGATGTACCATGGAGTATGTGCGGGGACTTCAACATTACTCGGTTCCTGAATGAACGTTTAGGTGATTCTAGTTTTTCTTCAGCAATGGAGGAGTTTGTATTTATCTTTGATTTGGATCACTTGGATCTTTCACTTGTGGGGGGTGTATCCACTTGGTCCAACAGTCGAAGTTGGTTGAGACTGGATCGATTTCTTGATTCTTCTTCTTGGGAAGTACATTACCTAGAGCTATATCAAAAGAGATTGCCTCATGTGTTCAGACCATTTTCCTATTTTGCTGGACAGCGGTGGCATTCATGGGGGTTGGAGGTATTTTAATTTTAAAAACATGTGGTTAGGAGTTGATGGTTTTGTTGACAAGGTTAGGAGCTGGTGGTCTTCTTATTAGTTCACGGGTATTCCCACTTTTATTCTTGCTAGTAAGCTTAGACCATTGAAGTTTGATTTAAAGAAATGGAATGCAAAAGTTTTTGGGAATATTAATGGTCAGAAAAATTCTCTCTAATGGAGGAGTTGCAGGATTTGGAGTCTGGGGAGGAGTATAGGGCTCCTTCTACGGAGGTCTTTTTGAAAAAAAAAAATCTGTGGTGGCTGAACTTGAGAGGGTGTTGTAACTTTGTTGGAGGAAATCTCTTGGCGGTAAAAATAATGGATCTTCAGCTGAAAGAAGGGGATAAATGTACTAGATTTTTTCATAGAATGGCCAACTCGCACCAAAGAAACTGCCATTGAGATGCTTCATTCTTATGGTTGTGTGATTATTTCATCTCCACCTGAGATTCAAGATCTTATAGTGCATTATTACGAAAACCTTCCCACCGAATAAGGTTCTTGGAGGCCTAAAATTGATGGGCTGTTTTTTTATTCTCTTGATCCACTTAGTGCGAGTTGGTTGTAGAGACCGTTTGATAAAGATGAGGTTTTTTAGGTGGTTAGTGGGATGGTCAAAGATAAAGGTCCTAGTCCAGATGGTTTTTCTATGGCATTTTTTCAAGTTTGTTGGGAGATTGTGAAAGATGTGATGCGGGTTTTTCAAGAGTTTTTTTCCTTTAAGAAGTTTGAAAAATCTCTTAATGCTACTTTCATTGCTCTCATTCCCAAGAAACCCGGGGCTTCAGAGCTAAAAGATTTTTTTTTTTTTTATAGGTAAAAGTAAGTTTTATTGAAATAAAGAAAGTAACAGAGTACACCAGAAGTATACAAACAGCTCATGAAACCTAATTACATCTAGGTACCAGTGAGAGATACAAGCAGGTCATGAAAATTGTCCATATTACAAATAATAGCCGAAGCCCAAGAAAATAAAGTATTGTAGAAGAATCACTTCAGCTCCTCCAAAGAACGCTCCATGTTTTCAAAGCACCTCTTATTCCTCTCTAGCCACAATCACCACAAAATGCAATGAGGGATCATTCTCCACACAGCAGCTATAGGTGAATTCCCCCTAATTCCTGTCCAACACCCCAGAATATCTCTAACTTTTCTAGGCATAGCCCAAGTCACCCCTGTCCTATTGAGGATCTCATTCCACAAACACCTTGCCACCTCACAACCTAACAAAAGATGATCCACTGATTCCCCATCATTCTTGCACAAGAAGCATCAATCTGCTATGATAAGACCACGTTTTCTCAAATTATCCAACGTGAGGATCCGCCCAAGAGATGCAGTCCATACAAAAAAAGCAATCTTAGACGGTACTCTACATTGCCAAATGGCCTTCCAAGGAAAATTATGATCATTAGAAACTCCCAAGAGGGCCTTGTAGAAAGAGCGCACCGAAAATTTGTCATTACCATTCAAAATCCAGATCATTTTATCCTCCGTCTCACTGCCCATCGATATTGCGTATACTAAGTCAAAAAAATAGCAAGCATATCCAACTCCCAATCATGAGCAACTCTCGAGAATCTTACATCCCAATGGACAACACCATTAGAAATTACCACTAGATCAGCCACGGCAGCCTCTTTGTTGTTGAAAATCTGGTAAAGCATGGGAAACACTTGATTTAGGACCCGTTCACCACACCAAGCATCATGCCAAAAGTAGACTCTATCACCTCTTCCAATTGCAAATCTAAAGCACTTGGCGAATCTACCCCATCCCGCTCTAATATTTTTCCACAAGCCCACACCATGTGTCCCTCTAACTTCCTTAGAACACCATCCCCCCATCATACTCCCTCCCATATTTGGCATCTATGACTTCTCTCCTTAAACCCTCCCCTTCCTTATGGTATCTCCACAACCATTTCCCCAAAAGTGCTTTATTGAAAACCCTCACATTGCACAGCTCCAACCCACCACATTGAATGGCTAAGCAGACTTTATCCCAACCCACAAGATGGAGCTTAACTTCTTCCCTCATGCCTCCCCATGGAAAATTGCAAAAGATTTTCTCCATACGAGAAGCCACACTTGTAGGTAATGGAAAAAGGGATAAGAAATAAGTAGGGAGGTTTGAAAGAGTGCTCTTGATAAGGGTCAAACGACCACCTTTAGACAAATATATCCATTTCCACCCAGCCAATCGTCTTTCCATTCTTTCTAACACACCATCCCAAATGGTTTTTGTCTTGAAAATAGCCCCCAGCGGAAGGCCAAGATATCTCAAAGGAAACGAAGCAACCTTGCAGCCCAAAATATTCACCAATACTTGGATATTATGCACATTACCCACGGGAAGCATTTCAGACTTTGATAGATTTACCTTCAATCCTAACACCGCTTCAAAACAAAGTAGTACAGCCCTCAAATTCTGCAAATTATCACTATGCGGCTCGCAAAACAAGTGTCATCAGCAAAAAGGTGTGATATGGAAACCCCACCCACTGAAAAACCAGCAAGGAAACCTCCATTCATAGCTGCACTCAACATACGACTTAGTGCTTCCATGACAACAACAAATAACAAAGGGGATAGTGGGTCCCCTTGCCGTAGGCCCCTAGAGCTGTTAAAGAATCCTTCTGGTGCTCCATGCACCAAAACCGAAAAGCGAACCATAGATATACAATGCTTAATCCATGCTATCCATCTATCTCCAAACCTGCACCTCCCAAATAAGTAACACAAGAAGTCCCAATTAACATGGTCATGCCTTTCCCATGTCTAGCTTGCACAAAAGTCCGGGTATACCCTCCTTGATTCTACAATCCAAACATTTGTTGGCTATCAATACTGAATCCAGAATTTGTCTCCTCTTCACAAAAGCATTTTGAGATCTAGAAATAATGCTACTCATAACTGTGTTCATGCGATTAGCGAGCACCTTTGAGATGATCTTATAAACTCCATTTATAAGACTAATAGGCCGAAAGTCTTTCACATCCACAGCACCAACTTTCTTAGGGATAAGACACATTAATGCTTTTTTCGACTTTCCCAAAGGGGTGTAGTTCCTAAAAAACCTGCATAATATCTCCACCCGCTACCTCCCAACAATCATGATAAAAAGCCATCGAAAACCCATCCGGACCCGGGGCTTTATCCTTGGCCATCCCACAAATCACCTGAAAGACCTCGTCCGACTCGAATGGCCTATCCAACCACATAGAACTTAGCTGGTCAATAGTCTCAAAAGGCATACCATCAAGTTTGGGTCTCCAAGAGGCTGTTTCAGCAATAAGATCTGTATAAAAGTTGACAATTTGGTTCTTAACAGCATCATGATTCGAATAAACCTGACCCTCAACATGATTCACCTTGATAGCATTATTTCTACAACGAGAATTTGCCACCCGATGAAAAAATTTAGTACAATTGTCTCCTTCCTTCAACCATAGGGCTAGTGACTTTTGTCTCCAAGAGATTTCCTCCATAAGAAGCACCTTCTCCAAGTCTGAAGTGATGGCTGATTTCCTACATGAGTCCTCAAACGAAAGATGGGCATTCATCTCCCTTTCCTCCAAACCCCTTAGTGCCTCCAAAAGTGACAATTTTTTATTATTAATGTGACCAAAGACTTCAATATTCCACCTTTTCAAGTCCCTCTTTAGTGCTTTCAGCTTACCAGCCAATATGAAACTTGGTGATCCCTCAAAGGAATACGAGGACCACCATGCCCTCACCTTTTCCACAAACCCTCGGTTTTCAGCCACATATTCTCAAACTTAAAATATCTTTTTCTTTCTCGAATGCATCCACAATCCAGTACAACGGGGAAGTAATCCAAGCATACTCCATCCAATCTCTTTTGAAGCAAGGTAGGATAATGTGCCTCCCAGGAATGAGACACCAAAAATCTGTCCAAGCGAGACCAAGCCCGGACCAAGTATGCACGCCACCTACAAGTGGTAGGTCCACCAAGTCCATCTTGAACATAGAATTAGCAAACTCCTCCATTGCCTGACTATAACGGACTTCTCCCGATCTTTCACTAGGGAACCAAGTAACGTTGAAATCACCCCTAATACACCACGGTAAATTCCACCAACTGCCCAATCCTGCTAATTCCTCCCATAACATCTTCCTAAGTGTGTCCACATTTGGCCCATATTCACCAACAAAGGCCGAACAAAAACCATCCCCTTCATTTTTGAACGAACACGCCACCGTAAAATTCTCAACACACTCCTCAATGGATTCAATCACCCTTGAATCCCACATAACAAAGATACCCCCGGATGCTCCCTTGGATGCCAAGTACACCCATCTCACAAATGGACAGCCCCAAATACTAACGATGGTGGTGGCAGTGCCACCACCACTACCCTGCCACTGAACAGATTGAAAATGTCTGTCACCTCTTTGTAGTTCCATGCCGCCATCTCTTTTTCGCATTTCGCGAGGTTGCTCCACCATCAACGCCTCCCTGTAAGAAAGAGGTGGCACCATTGCCGCCGGTGAACTCTTCAGTGCATCAACTCTGTGTTTGGCACTCCCCTACAAGAGAAACTCCCGCAGCGCCTCCTCCATCCTTCTACACCCTCTGCCCTCCTCCTCGGGTACTAAAATAAAATTTCTTCTACCACCACCACCGCGATATAACAGCCATGACCATTCGAACATCGTTGCACAATGAAACTACGACTTCCCTGACGATGGTGAAAAACTCTCTTTTCTTCCTTCAAGCAATCTCCCAAAGCCTTGGCCAACCAATGCACCATTGAACGTCCTAGTATCAACTTAGTCACCACCCTCCAACTTCTCTCTGTGATAGCCAATAGACCCCCCTCATTTGCAAAAGAAAAACGCTTTGATTCTATTGCAATATCCTTAATAAAACCCATTCTAACTCTATCAACACTTCACCCAGACTCAACGTAAAGTTCACAAACCACCCAGGCTCAAACGGAAAGAACGAGCTTTCATCATCGCTTAGAAAATGTACAGAGATAAAAACTTAGAAAATGTATGGAGAGAAAAACTTCAACATAATTTTATGTTCTTATAAAGCTAAAAGATTTTCTACCTATTAGTCTTGTGAGCGAGGTTTACAAGATAATATCGAAGATTCTTGCTATTCGTATGAGCAAGGTGATGGAGCAAATTATCTCCGAGCCCCAAAATGCCTTTGTCAGAGAGAGACAAATTCTTGATTCGATGCTTATTACAAATGAATGCCTAGACAATCATTTGAGGAAGGGTGTTCCTAGTGTTCTTTGAAAGCTTGATATGGAAAAGGCATTTGATCATATGATTTAGGACTTCCTTTTCTACATGCTTTGGAGATGCAGTTTTGGGGAAAGGTGGTGCTCCTGGATTTCTACTGTCCGATTCTCGGTGTTGGTTAATGGTAGCCCTGCTGATTGTTTCCATAACTCACGTGGTTTGAGACAGGGGGACACTTTATCCCCCTTCCTTTTTGTCATTATTATGGAGACGTTGGGTCAGATGGTGGAGGCCGCTTTTTTTTTTTTTTTTGGGGTAGGTTTCTCAATTGGTAATGCCATTAACAGGTCTATTACTTTCGTTTTGCATCTTTTTTTTGCAAATGACGCCCTCATTTTTTGTGATGTGGATCGTGGCCAGATTCAAGCCTTAAGCACTATGTTATTGTGTTTTCAAGCTGTTTCGAGCCTCGAGGCAAACCTCGGAAAATCAGAGTCGGTTTTGGTCGGTGTGGTGCGTAACATCAATAGCTTGGCAAGTTTGTTGGGCTGCAAAATTGCTTCTTTACCTATGAAATATTGAGTCTTCCTTTTGGGACGCCTTTCAAGGCTTGTGCTATTTGGGATGCGGTTGTAGAGAAAGTCGAGAAAAGGTTGGCTGGTTGGAAGCGACTATCTTTATCTAAAAGGGGGTAGACTTACTCTTTTTTAAGAGTACCCTTTCTAATGTCCCCACTTATTTTCTATCAATGTTTCCATTGCCTGTAGGGGTGGCCAACCGGAGTGAGAAGTTATTTCATGCTTTTTTATGGCGTGGTATGGGAGAGGAAACTAATTTCCATCTTGTTAGACAGAATAAAGTTTGTTCTCCTATTTCGGTTGGAGGATTGAGGATTCATAGTTTTGAGGATCTCTAATAAGGCTTTATTGGGAAAGTGGCTATGGAGATATCAATCGAAAGGAGAGTCTTTGGAGGGAGGTTATCGATCGGAAGTATGGAAGTGCTTGGGGGGGTTGGTGTTCTAATGAAGTTCAGGGTGTGGGACTTTGGAAGTTCAATAGAAAGGGCTGGGAGAGTTTTGTTAGTCATGTTAGTTATGATGTTGGAGAGGGATCTAGGATCCATTTCTGGTTTGACATTTGGTGTGGTGATCGGGCCTTCAACAGTGTGTTTCTGGCTATCTTTGAATTGGCTTCAGATCGGTTTGCCGCTGTTTCTGATTTGCTTTGTCATTCTAATCGCTCGATTCAGTGGGATATTTCATTCGTACTATAAGTTGTTAAGTTTTCATAATAGTCCTCCTTTTCCTTGGAAGTGTATTTGAAGGTCTCACGTGCCTTTCAAAGTGGCTTTTTTTCATTTGGACTGCCTCACTTGGGAAGATTTTGACATTAGATAATTTAAGGAAGCGAGGTATTATAGTTATGGATTGGTGTTTCTTGTGTAAAAAAAATGGGGAAACCAGGGATCATCTACTCTTGCATTGTGAGGTGGCAAGGGCTATGTGGGATGGCATCTTTTGTAGAATTTGCTTGGCTTGGGTGATGCCTTTGAGAGTGGTTGATCTTCTTGCATGTTGGAATGGACTACATGGTTATTCTCAAGTGGACGCTGCTTGGAAGATGGTTCCTTTGTGTCTTATGTGGTGCATTTGGATGGAAAGGAATGAGCGGTGTTTTAATGACAATGAGCATTCTTTGGAGCAACTCTGGAATATTTTTTATGCGCTCTTTGCTGTTTTGGTTTCCTGCTTTAGTCATTAACAGAACTTCCGTTCATGATTTTCTAATGTCGCTTTTTGTTTCCAAGAATGTATTTAGGTGTTTTCTTTTTTATACTTCCTGCGTACATGGGTTTCGCCTATACATTCATTTCTAATAAAATTTCTTCTTACTTGTTCAAAAAAAAAAGAAGCTGACATCAAGAACATTTGCCTTATTGGTCCCCTCTATGTTTCACCTAGTAAGACCATAACAAAACCCTTGAGCTAATCATACTTTGGCTAATGGCCCACCAATTCAACATAAAGCTCAAAACAAAATGCAATCCAAAGTCTAATAATAACATAAATAAATGCAGAATAGTAATTGATCATAAATTTTCAATTATCAATCACATGTTCAATGTCCCTATCAGTGGTGTATATAAAACTATTGCCAACATTCTTGCAAACATACTAAAATTAGTGTTCTCAAAGATCATTTCATACTCCCAAATGCCATTGTTTAGGGAAGACAAATCATTGATTTGGTTCTCTTAACCAATGAAGGCCTTCATGTAAATTGAGCTTGAAAGATCAATGACTGCTTTGTAAACTAAACATAAAGAAGCCTTATAATCATATGAATTGAAGATTCCTTTTTTTGTTGAGATAGTGCAGCTTTGGAGAGAAAATGTGTAGTTGGATTGCTCCTTTCTTCAGTAGCTTGTTTGATATTGGTGAATGGTACTCCCATGGGATTTTTCAGTAGCACCCAAGGATTAAGACAAGGGAACCGTTATGCCCTTAGCAATTTGTAACATGGACTTGAGGAAGTTGAGCTCTGCTACAGTACATAGGGATCTTTATATCAGGCTCTCTTATAGGTGCTATAAATGGAATGAGGCTCAATATTTCTCACTTCTTTTTTGAAGCTGACTAGTTAATATTTTGTGAGGCAAACTCAGATCACCTTAATTTCTTCAATTTGTATTCTTATGCTTTGAAGCAAACTCTGGTTTGAAGGTTGATTTACCAAAATAAAAATTGCTCAGATTGGTAATGTAGATAATGTAGGAGATGTTTGGATTCGAAGATGACTTGAGATGACTTGAAATGAGCTGAGATGAGTTGAGATGGATTATGAATAGTAATGAGATGAGTTGTGAATAGTAGTGAGATTTGTGAGTTAAAGTTGCTGAATATTAATGAATAGTAGTGAGATGAGTTGAGATGAGCTGAGATGAGCTGAGATGACTTGTGAATCCAAACAAGCCCGTAGCTGGTTTGGTGGATATCCTTGATTGGAAAATTTCAGCCTTACCAATGACAAAGCTTAGTCTTTCCTTCGGTCCCTTTGAAGCCAAATCTATCTGGCATGATATTATTAAGGAGCTGGAGTGACGCTTGAATAGTTGAAAGAGATTTTATTCGTCTAAGGGTGGTAGAATTACTTTCAATAAGTGCATGCTATCTAATTTGTCTATTTCTCCACAGCGACGCCTATTGCCTGTAGAAGTTACAGTGAACTTTTTATGAGGTGTGGGAAAGAGTCTTATTCTTGAGAAATGGTCTAAGGTGTGTTTGATGGCAGCATAGAGTGGTTTAGGAGTGAGAGATTTGATTTTTTTAACCGAGCACTCTCAGGGAGGTGGCTATGGCGTTATGCCCTTGCAAGAGAGCCTTTGGAAGGAGCCAGTGAACACAAAGTATGGGAGCTTGAGTGAAGGCTGGTGTTCTTATGAGGTTTATGAGCCGTTCGAGATTCATCTTTAAAAGAACATCTAAGAGTTTTTTTCACTTTACTAAATTTGTAGTGGGCGACGGGCCTGCTTTTGGCATGATGTGTCGTGTCAATATCAATCCTTGAAAGGTACCTTCCCCAAGCTGTTCAGCATTGCATGTTTTGAGAATGCTTATGGGGAAAATCATTGTCAGCTCTTGCACAATTCTCATAAGTGTTAATTAGTTTGTCTGAGAGACTAATGATTGGTAGGTGAATCCCTTTGCATCAATCTTTGCCTGCTTGTATTCAAATAGGGTGGGATAGGATGGTGAAGATCTATTGAACTGAGGTCCATCTAATTAAAGAGTATTGAAGTTGTCATTTTAAAATGAGTTATGCGCTCATGATAGTCCTTTCCATTGGAGGATACTTTGGCACGACAAAGCTCCCTCCGGAGTGAAGGTTTTTTTTTTTTCTTTTTTTGTATATAGCTGCCTTAAGATAGATTCTTACCTTGGCCTGAAGTACAAGTTGTAGTGGTTGATTGGTGTTACATGTGCAAGAGAGGTAGGAGAACAATGGATCATCTTCTACTTTACTATGAGTTAACTAGTACCTTATGAGATATGATATTTGGCCTTTTTGGGATAGACCAAGTCATGTCCTCTTGAGTAGGGCTACAAACGGGCCGGTCCGGTCCGGTCCGGTCCGGTCCGGCGATGGACCGAAAATTTTCGGTCCATTATTTTTTCGGACCGGACCGGACCGGACCAATAGCTATCGGTCCAGTCGGTCCGCCCTCTTTTTTTTTTTTTTTTTTTAAATAATTAAAAAAAAAATTTATTTAAAATATTAAATTAAATTAAGTGACTTATTAATGTGGATTATGTAACAAACTCAATAAAAAAATATTTTATATGGTCAATGATAATAAATTAGATGAAAATTATATTATTAATTTATATAATTACTATATAATTAACTAATTGATATTATATATTTATTAATTCATAGAATATTAACAAGTGTTAATAGTATATTTAAAATTTTATATTGTTAATAGTGATAGGTTAAATGAAGATATATATAAAATATTGTTAATTTATAGAATATTAACAAGTATTAATAATATATTTAAAAATTTATATTGTTAATTGTATAATTATTATATATAAAATATATATAAAAAAAATATTTTTTTTTTAATTTTTCATTCGGTCCGGTCCGGTCCGAAAAAATTGTGGACCGTGGACCGGACCGAATGATTTTGGTCCTCTAAAATATGGACCGGACCGGACCGGTCTAAGTCTCGGTCCGGACCGAAACGGTCGGTCTGACCGGACCGTTAATCACCCCTACTCTTGAGTGCTGGATCTTCTAACATATTGGACAGGGAAGTTTATTTTTATAGGGTATTGGAAAGGGCAATTTGATAGTCAACAATTTGCACTGTTTGTTTGAAAATGATCATGACTTGCTTAACATGTATTTGGAGAGAGAGAGAGAAATGAACGGAGTTCTGAAGATTGTAAAAAGTCAGTGTTAGACACTAGTCATTCTTTCTCAACATGCTATACTATTGGATAGTGGCCCACAATAGTACTGTTTTTTCTATTTCTACATTTTTAGGATCTTCTAGATTTTGTCCCTTCAGCAGTCAGGTGTTTCTCTCATTTAAACTGTATTCGGGTAAGTTGGTAACACCTTTTTTTATTAAAAAAATTATATTAAATGTCCAATAAAGTTCTTGACTACTATATCAGTGCCACATGAATCTATATTCTCAAACACTTGTTGGATGTGACAGATGCTGAAAGTTACAGGTTAAGAAAAAAATAACAAAGCGGTGTCTACCAAATAATATTGTAATACAAATGAAAGAACAATAGTCACAAACATCACCCGGTACCCACTAAGAGGCAAGTATTAGCACCATGATTGCTTTTAATCATTGCATTGACATGAAAAACTACAAGGAATCTCAATCTTGAAAAAAAGAAAAGGTGGGGAGTTGCTTTATGACATAACATGCAATATATTATGCATTATGTATAAAGGCATACCTGTATTCCAGAGACAGTAAAATATGGTATCTCAAACTTCACACGTATAGGAGCTTTTCTCTCAGGAGTCGCTTCTTCTGCCGTAATACTTGGAAGTCGAAACTCCGCTCTTAGCATATACTCCTAAACAATTTAAATTTGAGAATAGCATACAGAATGGCTAAATTGTAAGGAACATGAATAGAACAATTCCCTGAGATCATGACTATTGATGATAAGCATCAATGACACAATGTCAACACTGAAAAGGAGTGAAATTTTACTTTACAGCTAACACATACCTTGCCACCTGGGAAAGATCTTATTTTCCAGACCATTGCATCTTTTTCAGGAGCATATGATGCAGACCCCATTGATGTACGAACACTTGGATTTGTAGCATCTGCTGGCACAGGCAACTCAATCTCAACATTTGTGGCAGTGCTGTACAATTGAATTTTCGTCAATACTGAAGAAAAAAAAAAATCAGGCTGCACAAAAGCCAGGGCAATCGACCGAGAGCTAGGGACACAATCCAACAGTTACAACCCCCCCTTCAAATGAAAAAGAAAAAGTTTAATACCTACGCTCCTTGAACTGGCTCCGAGCTTTTACCATTATCTCAATACGACTTTTTGAATGCCTTTCAACTTGAGCTTCCACCCAAATCAAAGGCTTGACCTGATAGCAGAATTATTATAATTTAACTCAGGAAATGGCATGGAACAAGCAACCCAAAGCCGGGAAAGGGGAAAAAACATTTGTAAAACACGAGTTACCTGAGTAGTGAGTCTATATGTCATGAGATCAAAAGATCCGTCAGGTGGTATGAAGGATATTGTCCTATCATTTTCAAATCGGGCCAATCGCACACACCTAAACCAAAATTTGGCTATTACTTAAATATTTGTAGCAAAATAGCAATATCAAATCCCAGCTCATAAAATACCAGCATTTGCACTAAATACTTACAAACAATTGAATCTCAACCCTAGAATTCAAGTAGACCAAAGAGTTAAGATACGTACTGATGAAATTTGATGTCTTCGATATCAATGGCCTTTCCCTTGGTTGACCGACCTTGTGCCTCCAATAAAACTCGATCATTAAGGCCAAGCTTACACTCTGGCATGCCACTGCAACAGACATATAGGTAAATATTTCTAGCATCCAGCTATGGCAGCAGACCAGAACATAGAGATTAATAGCAAGCTTTGACAATAAGAAATATATTACTACAAGCATTATTACATTGAATTATTAGATGCAAGTCCATGCACGTGTCTAGAACTTGGAGTCACCAGTCAACATTAAAGCATAGGTTGGGCATGCATATATAAACATGCCATAACCATGAACTTCCAAAGTAGAGCCCACAGGAACCATAAAGGGATGAAGCATTAAGTCGACAAGAGGACCACAAGCAAACATATTCAAAACAGGGTTTCAAACAAAGCACATTTACAAAAGCACAAAAAGAGTGCTTTGTAATTATTTTATTTATATATATATATATAGTATCAATTTTAACTGTTACTATCTGTCTGGACCATTTATTTGTGGTACAAGAAGAGTGTAAGGAAGAGATAAGGAATTTTCAATTTCCCCTCTCTGGACCACCCATATAGCACCCCCACCAAAAGTTGAGCAGTCTATTGGACTCCTGGAATGTTCTAACTCCCCAAAGGGCCCAGTGCACACAATCCTATCCGAGTCCGAGTTTACCGTACATCCTGCCATTATCTTACCTTCCTCAGAACCTATCCCTAAATTTTCTTTTGCTCTTTCTCTATTGGATGATATATAAATAATCAGATTAGAAAAGAATTTGGTTTCTCAACATTTGAAGCTACTAACTGTAGCATAAATGCAAATATATAATCAATAACTGTTTAGTAATTGAACATATCACATGGAAGTGATGGCCTTTGAAGATTCTAGAAAAAAAAAGATTGCATGGAAGTATGTTTGTCTTGATGATATAAAAAATAAAAAATGATTTGAATTGCAATTTTGTGGTAAAGACGCAAAAGGAGGGGAGACAGACTTAAGCAAAACCTGGCTAGAGATTTTCGAGCTATTAGCAATTATAGAAAGTGTCCTGAACATGTGAACGAAGAAGTGAAATGGTATTTGTGTTAAAGAAAAAAAATGGAATAGGAGCAAATAAATTTAGTACCTGATTTTGATAAAAAGCACTTTAGGATTGCATTGTATTGCTTATATTAAGACAAGAGAATCATAATATTTTTCTTAAGTAAAGGTATCAAAATATAATTAAAAGAGTGCTAGAGGCACCATCATGTACATAGGTAGTATACCGAGAAGAACACCTAGTTAAGGTGAGGGATGAAAACCTGGGACTTAAGGTATCGGGACATAGGTTGTGTTTTGAAGCTGTATCGGGACTTAAGGTAAACCTGGGAAAGTCGGAATTGGTACCGGTGGGGGTTGTGAGTAATATTGCTTCTCTAGCATAATTTTTGGGTTGCAAAATTGCCTCACTTCCTATGAAATATCTTGGACTACCCTTTAGGGTGTCATTTAAAGCAAAGAGCATTTGGGATGGGGTGGCAGAGAAGATTGAGAAAAGATTATCGGGGTGGAAATGGCTATATCTATCAAAAGGGGGGAGGTTAACACTTATTAAAAGTACTCTTTCTAACCTTCCTACTTACTATCTTTCCCTATTTCCATTGCCGGTTGGAGTGGCGGACCGTATGGAAAAGTTGTTTAGAGCTTTCTTGTGGGGATGGCATGGGGAGGAAGTCAAATTTCACCTTGTTAGTTGGCAAAGGGTGTGTTGTCCGATTGTGAATGGGGGATTAGGGGTGCGAAATTTGAGCATTTTTAACAAGGCCCTTCTTGGTAAGTGGTTGTGGAGATATCAAATGGAAGGGAACTCGTTGTGGAGAGAGGTAATTGCACACAAGTACGGTAATGAGTGGGGGGGATGGTGTTCCAAGGAGGGTAGGGGGTCATATGGAATAAGCTTATGGAAATTTATTAGAAAAGGGTGGAACACCTTTGAAAAAAATATTAGGTTTGGAGTGGGTGATGGAGCAAGACTCCACTTTTGGTTCGATGCCTCTTTCCATTGTTTTTCCAGTCACTTTTAACATGGCAGGAAATCAGCAAGCGGCAGTCTCAGATATGCTGTGTTGTGCCAATGGGACGGTAACTTGGAATGTCAATTTTACTAGAAATGCTCAGGACTGGGAACTTGATGAGATGGCAACCTTTTTTAGACACTTGTACTCGGCAAAGGTAGGAGGAAATGGGGGTGACCGTATGTTGTGGATTCACACAGGGAGAAACCAGTTTACTGTTCAATCTTTTTACAAGGTTTTAACAGTACAACAACCCACCTTTTTCCCGTGGAAGAGTATTTGGAAAGCACAAGCTCCGTCTAAAGTTGCATTTTTTACTTGGACAGCTGCGCTTGGAAAGATTTTGACGGTTGATAATTTAAGGAAGCGGGTTATGGTGGTCATAGAGTGGTGCTACATGTGCAAAAGGAATGGAGAATCAATAGATCATTTACTTTTACATTGTGAGGTGGCGAGGAAATTATGGGATGGTATCCTCGATAGAGCAGGACTGAGTTGGGTAATGCCTAAGAGTGTGTTGGAACTACTAGCGTGCTGGACAGGAGGCATATCAGTGCACAATTGGTAGCAGCGTGGCGTATGATACCTTTGTGCTTAATGTGGTGTTTATGGTCATAAAGGAATGATAGGTGTTTTAGTAACAAGGAGCGTACAGTGGGGGAAACCTGGAATTTTTTTGTATTCTCTCTTTTACAATGGTTTTCTGCTATTGTATTGAAGGGTGGGAATGTCCATGAGTTTCTATCTTCTTTTCAGCTCACTAGAATGTAATTAGGTGTCTCACTTTGTATACTTCCTGTATACTTGGGCTTTGCCTAGTTTCATTATATTCAATAAAGCTACTTATTTACTTATCAAAAAAAAAAAAAAAAGATGAGGGATGAAAACAAGACTTCAGAAAGTCTACAAAGGATGAGAAGCAAGAGATGTTATGGGCGGTTGTCTAATCATAGTGTGCTTTGAGCATAGAGGTTTTCATCTCTATCAACGTTCTCTCATGATCTTTAAAATTTCAAGCATTTTTTTCCAACCATATACTTCCCATTAAATAGAAATGAGTTTGTCACCATTCCTCTACTTTCAATTTACTTCCCAATTTAGCTCCCTCATGCAGCCAATAATTCCACCACCCTTTTTGGAATCACCCAATCAATCCCTAAAAGTTGTAAATTAGATACCCAAAAAGCCCTAGCCACTTCACAATGGAGCAAAAAGTGGTCGATAGATTCCCAATCTTCTCACACATAGAGCACCAATCCATCACCACCATTAAGCCCCCTTTCTTAAATTGTCTATTGTTAAGATCTTCCCATGTCCAGTCATCCAAACAAAGAATGCTACTCTTGAGAGAGACTTCCACCATAAACTTGTCAAGGGAAAGGAGGTCCCCATTGTAGGGTGTAGAACTTGTTAGTATCAACATACTTTAAACCTCATTCTTCGAGAATAAACCAGCCCCATTTTTTCCTCATGATCTCCTCTCAACCTAAATGAATCTAGAAGGTTGAGAAGTAAAAAAACTACTTCCACTTCCTAACACTGCACTAGTTGAGTAAAAGTGATACTCACTGTGGAGCTATTATTAACTTGGCAAAAATCCACAGCAGACACCTCCCAGCACAAGAGATGATCATTTGATGTCATGTTGCAAAATAATTTAACAAATTGAGTTAATAGGTTAAATATTACTATCTTGGTTTTTTACATGTTTTCATTATATTTTATGAATATTTATATTGCAAATTATTTTTAAAAATGTGCACTTTACTTCAGGCGGCCGTGTGCTTACACTTTGTGCCTAGGATCTAAGCGGTGTTTGTGCTTAAGTATGCCAAAATCTGTCACCAAAACTGGCTTCAAATAGTTTTATATATATATATATATATAAGTAAACTGGCTTCAAATAGTTGGAAATATAACTTTTCACTTTTTCCCAATATACAAATGAAACTAATAGGCTTTCCTTGAAGGTTAAACTAATGACAAGGTAGATGAAGCCTTAATCAATAAAATGTAAGTCCCACAAAATAGGGCAAACGAAGAGATCAATATGTACAATCCATGAAAGGATGCCTGATCTTTTTTCTTTTTTTTAATAGGTAAAATTGGATGCCTAATCACTAACTATAGCACAGCAATAAGCACCATTTGGTTGGCTATTAATCCAAGATTTTGGTGTGTTTTACAACAATGTGTACATAAATTGCAATTCTAATGCAAAACTGAATAATAGCAACACTTACTAGTTCTCATACTATTGGCCTTCAACACAAATTAGAGTTGCATTCTTGCAATTACATACCCTAAACTTTCATTCCAATATAGCAGTTCCATTGCAAACATGTCAATCCTCAAACACAGAAAATTTTTTGATTGAAATTGAATCAAACTAGCAGTCACAATCTCTCGATGAAACTAAATATGAATTAAACAATTAAAACACATTAATTTGAATAAATTAGCAGCTACTAACTCTTGATGACAATAAACTCAAATGGCGCACCTCAGATAAGTTCTCATCTTCAATGCCCCAACAACATCAGACCTAATTATTTGTCCATTGCTGTTGACAAGAATATTAACACTCTCCACCACATCCAAGAAAACCTGGCAAACAAAAAGATAGGAATATCAACCAGAAACTTTTTTTTTTTTTGATATGTAATATCAACCAGAAACTTACACCATCAATATACAAAACCAAGCAAATCTGGTGTGTGTGTGTGTGAGAGAGAGAGAGAGAGAGAGAAACCTACTTCATTTTTCTTGTATTGTATCCCTTCACTTCGCCAAGAAACTGCATTTGTTACAGCCATGGGAGGCCTCTGCGTAACTTCCATCCTGTAAGCATCAGTCTTGATGAATTCACTAAGGATCTTTGCTTCTGTATACTGAGGGTAGCCAAAGTCCATAATCTCATCAAGTAACTCATACTGCCAAGAACACAAGGTATCAGCATAATGCCAAATCTAATCTTTCATTAAATCATATTTTCATAACATGAAACCAAACAATTTCAATGAACAACACCAAATCTAGTTAAGCATTAGATGCAATGAAATATTAAGCATCCTCTTACCACTACAACGAAGTTGTCCCTAAGTGATTCTTCTTCCAACTCTTCAAAATAATGCTTAAACACCTGCCCACGGAGAAACCAATAAGAATGAACAATCTCAATGATGAAACTCATTAAAATGCAGAAACATGTGTCAATTTTTTTTATATATGCATCAGTTATAAACGATTAGGGCAAGGACCTATAATTACCAATAGGCGCTTACATCAATGATGCGGTGTAAAAAGAAAAGAAGGCTGGTGGCATTGCAGTTCTGCCTAGATGCTGTCATTAGGAACACATTGTTGTGTTGAACAAACATGTAGGATACACCACCATCATACACAACTGGATCCTGAGTCTCTGGATCACCCTGAATCATACCAAGAGGTGATTAGCAACACATGTACATGTAATTATTGACTAGAGATGAAAAAAAACCCATATATAGAGCGGATCCAACAGCTAGATTTGGTCAATCGCTAATTCAGGTTGAGGAAAGTCATATTTCATTAAAAAAAAATTAGCAATGCCTGGTAGGTTAGAAACAAAACTAAATAAAAGTCTCTCCGAATTCAGGACCTCCACTCAACAGTCTCAACTAGTAATTCACAATTTTATCACTTTGCGGCAAGTACTTGAAAAAGAAACAACAGGAAAGACAATAATAGCAATAATTCTCTTTTCTCAGCATGCAACCAAATCAATTAGAAGAGAAAGATCCCCTCATATCAACAAAGGCAAACCACGAAGATTCTAGACTGCAAGCTTAAAAAAAAAAAGGAAGAGAGGAAGGTAATCACTTTCTCGATGAGCTTGGTGAAGAAGCGCTCGGCCTGGACAGCGGTAACGTCGCCACGGTAGTCGCGCCAAATGAGAACGCGACCTTTAATGTCCAAGAGGAACAGTGCAGACACTGCCCCAGCCATGCCTTCCTACTCTTTCCCCTCTTATATTTTTGTAGGGTTCCGACGATCGGATCCGATCCGATCCGATCAGCGTTTATAAGAAGGATTAGATAGATGAGATCTGGTGCTGGATTAATTGAGACGGGTAGATGGATCTAAATGCAGTGGAAAAATTATGAGCTCGGCTCGATCAGCCCGTTGCTCTCTGACGTTGAACCATTAGTGTGGAGCGGTTTTGAACGATCTGTAAAATATCAATTAAAATGCAATTGTATATATATTGCACCTGAAAACTCAAATCAGACACCATCAGGACCCGGCAGCGGCAAGTCTAACCGCTAATTAGCAAGTAATGTCGAGTAAGAACTGCTGATCTCATCTTATCACAAGACGTTAACAATTTATTTTAAATAGTAAGCTTAGATATAAGAGAAATTCTATTTGTAATTATTGCGTATATAGATCTATTAATGTGTTTCATTAAATTGTAAAAAGCACCAATCTGAGAGGGATATTATTATAATTTTAAAAAGATTTTAAAGATAAAATTGTTCAAATTTGTATGACTAATCCCTATTTAAAAACAGTATCTAGACTAACTCTAGATATAATCATAAACAGGCAAGTATTGTGCATTTGAAAAAAATAGTTTATTATTAAAAAAATGATTTATTTATGTAGATTTTAAATTTCGTTTAAAGGAGTGGACTTATACACCCTAATACAAATATCATTTTTCATTTTATAAAAATTGTATGAACAAAAATGTATTATTCAAGGTAATGTTATCTATCAATTTGTAAATTTTTGCTAAAAAAATAAAAGATAATACATGGAGGATAAAAGTATCATACTTTATATAATAAAATAAAATTGAGATGAGAGTGTAATATATAGCATTTGTTATAAATGTACACATAAACTTGGTGGAAGACTAATTAAATTCTACCTCTTAGAATTCTAGTCTAATCATGTATCAACTCTTTGAATTTTTAAATTAATGAATGTATCTTTATTAATGAATGTATCTTTATTAATTCATGTATCACTCTTTCATATTTTTTATCCTTTTATGCCTATAAAAATGTATTTTAAGCATCATTTGTACAACACAAGAAATTAAAAGTGAATACTATTGAACTCCTGAATAGCTAAGTCTATATTGCAATCTTTCTATTATCTTATTGCTTCTTAATTTCACAATACGTTATCAGTACGAGACTCTAACCAACCGTTGTGTTTTTTTTTTTTTTTCATCTTTGTTAAGATACTTACGTAACAATTCCTAACTACCGTAAGTTTCTCTTCTATAAATATTAAGATTTGCTTATTGAGATATAAATCATTTTATAAAATCTTGCTATAATTTATGTGATATTATATAGAGTATAATGTTATCAATCAATATGATGAATATTTTTATATTCTATATGTTAGTTCGATTTTAAATATTTCTTTCACATTAAATACTTAATATATTTGTTATAGATCATGTCAAATATTAAAAAATCAAATTTGTTGCCTTCAATGTTTCTGGCAATAATTATTTATCATAGATCATTGATGCTAAGAGTCATCTTGGTGAATAAATTTTAGAAATACTATTAAGGAAAGAAATGAAACATCCATGTAGGATCGCGCTAAAGTAATGAATTTCTTTCGCCACCATCTATATGAAAAATTGAAAATTGAGTATCTCGCACTTAAAATCCATTAATTTATGAGATAGTTTAAGGAAGAGATATGTGTTCCAAAAGATTGTGATTCTTCCAAAAACTCATTATGATTGGATGCACCTGAAATTGTGTAAAGAAAAAACCACTAAAGAGGAGATGTTTGAAATGAAATATATAAGATATTCAAGACTCAAATGTTCTTCTGCAGTAGGAATATCGAGAGCGAAAGTTCACTAAGTATTATGAACTAACATCTTATTTTCTAGTGGCTGAACAAAATACTAAGATGTTAATGAAACATCATCAGTCTAATCCAACCAGTTCTACTCAATTCCTTAAAGCGAATGAAATCTCATTTCACCATAATAAAGGAAACTATTGTTGTAGATGTGGACAAGATAAAAAAAAACTATCGAAATCAAGATGAGCATACTCAGTTCTTCAAAGAGAAATGCTACATACCACTAAAAGTGGAACTACACCTTGATAAAGTAAGATGAAAATAAAGGCTTACAGACTAAGCAAGTAAAGAAATATGACGATAAATGTCACATATGTGATATGAAAGAATATTGGTCACGTACATATCGTACATCTAAACATTTGGTGAACATAAATCAAACATCTATGAAGGAAACTAAAAAATAGGTTAAAATGAATTTTACTAATCATAAAAATCCAGAAGATTATCTAACTTAGTTTGATAATCCAAAAGGATTGGATCTAACTCATCTCAATGTTTCTAATTTCTTTTAATCAATGACGCATACGACCATAATAATTAATTTTCTTTATTTATTATGTAATCATATTATATATTTTTTTTTTTTGATAAAAAGTAATCATATTATATTTGAGCTGTTATATTTTAATACTTTTTCTCTTAACTCTCTTATGAGTTATATTATATAACAATAAAAATAATTGAATCACATATTGTAATGCACTAGAAGTGCACTAATACAAATATATTTATGATTTGGTATGATTGTCTTGGTCATCTAGGATCAATCATGATGCGTCGAATAATTGAGAATTCATATAGACATCTCTTAAGGAACCGGAAAAATCTTTTAAAAAGTGATTATCCATGTGAAGCATGTTCTAAATTAAAACTAATAATCAGTCATCCCATTCCAAAGTAATTATTGAATCTCCAATATTTCTACATATAATCTATGGAGATATATGTGAACTTATACATACACCATGTGAGCTATTTAGATATTTTATGATTTTAATAGATGCATAAATTAGATAGTCACATGTTTGTCTGCTCTATATTCAAAATATTGCATTTGCTAGACTTCTTATACAAATTATTAGATCACAGGCATAATTTCCTGATTATCCAATTCAGTCTATTCGATTGGATAATACAGCAGAATTTACATCTAAAACTTTTGATGATTATTGTATGATATTTGGGATTAATGTTGAACATTTTGTTGCCCATACACATACTTAGAATGGTTTAGTTGAATCATTTACTAAACATCTGCAAAACTACATGTCTCTGCTTGGGGACATGTAATTTTGCATACTGCATCATTAGTTCAAATAAGACCAATTTTGCCTATAATAAACGTCTTTTATTGTAACTTGCATTTGGCCTACCCCTTAATATTTTTCATCTTCGTACTTTTAGTTGTATTATGTATATTCCAATTGCACCTCTCTAACACACTAAGATGGGTCATCAATGTAGAGTTGGAATTTATATTGATTTTGACTGTTAATCTTTCATTAGATACCTTAAACCGTTAACTATAAATATTTTTAAGGCACATTTTAAAATTTGTCATTTTAATGAAATACTCTTCCCATCATTATGGGAGAAAAGTTATCAGAAGCACAAAAATAAATAACTTAGAATATTTTGATGCTATCTAATCTCTATACAAAATAAATGTAAACTAGAAGTTCAGAGGATCATTCATTTACAAGCTATTACAAATTAGTTATTGGATGTCTTTCCTGACAATAAGAAAATAGTGAAGTCTCATATTCTGGCTGCTAATGCTCTAACAAATATCAATGTCTCTATCAGACAACCAAATAATACAACAACGAATGAGTCTAAGACACGCCTGAAGCATGGAAGACCTATTGGTGTAAAAGATAAGACTCATTGAAATAGAAAAGTACAAATAAAACAAATTGGTGCTCTTGAAGTGGTCATCCCTACAGAACAGACAACAAGAGCTATAGATCCATCCGAACTTTATGTACAGAATTCTTCCAGAATAGAATCTCTTGAAGTAGAATCTTCTAAAAAATTATCCCCTGAAATGAACTCTTGAAAAATTATCCACTGAAGAGGAAAATACACTTGAAAATAACGAGATCTCGATACATTATGTAAGTACGAAGATTGTCAACAACACATATTCATTTAAAGTTACTGTAAATATCCTGAGAAGTGATGATGAAAATTGACAAAAAAGAGTAAAAAAATGTCGATATAGAAATGATTAGCTAAAATGAAAAGAAACAATTTCTATAGAATTGATGTCACTAGCAGAATGTAAAGTATTTGAACCTATAGTTCAAACACCTAAAAGTGTGATGCATGTTGTATATAATTGGATATTTGTATGTAAATATAACAATAAAAATAAAATTGTGTGATATAAATCACAATTTGTTACACAAGGTTTTTCACAAAAACTTAGTATTAATTATAAAAATAAAATAAAACAAATAACATATTCCCCTGTATGGGATGCAATTATATTCAGATTTTTTTATTAATTTGGTAATCACAAAAACTTTGGATATGGATTTAATGGATTTTGTTATAGAATATTTATATAGATTACTAGATAATGATATATATATGTGTGTGTGTGTGAAAATCTCTAAAAGATATAAATGTCTGAAGCATATAATTCAAAATTTTGAAATATTTATTTTATCAAGCTATAAATATCTTTATATGGATTTAAACAATCTAGATGCATGTAGTACAATCGTCTCAGTGAATATCTAATAAAAGAAAAATTTGAAAATAATCCAATTTGTCCATATGTTTTCATGGAAAAGTAAGATATTGGATTTGCTATTATTGAGCTATATGTAGATTATTTAAATATTTTTTGGACTCCAAAAGAGCGTATGAAAATTGTAACTTATTTAAAAAATGAGTTTGAATTGAAAGATCTTGAAAAAATAAAATTTTGTCTTAGTTTGCCAATTGAGCACTTTTCAAATGGAATTCTTGTCCATCAGTTTACATAGACAAAACTCATTTTTTAAGTACTCCAATTGTGACAACCAAGACTTTCTAGGCTTTTGTGTTTTTTGTTTTTTTTATAAGCCCATGAGAGTTTCAGCCCTTGTAGCAAATTAGAGTTTTGAAGGCCGATGGAATTAGGGCTCACGCCCAACTTAAGGTTTATGTTTGCTATTTGTCATCTAATGAAGTTATGTATATGATTTGATGAATTTAGATGGAAATAAGGGAAGAAAGGTGAGAAAGAGCTAAGGCTTGGCTTACACGCATACCATAGAAAGATCTACCACTTTTTGTCATTGTCACGCATGCATGAAGATCTTTATTTGTGGAAGAAAGCTTTTTGACACGTCACTATGAGAAAGAGATTCTAGAAGGAAATGATTAGGTTATGGAAAAGTGGAATCTAGGGAAGGCCAAGAGGCAATGGACGGTAACAAGGAGAAAGGAAGGTTGTTTTTTGCCATGTGTCATACATGCATAAAGGTAGGAAAAAAGTTGTCTCAGAAAAGGGCAAGATCAAGGTGGAAGAAAGGCTTTACACACCTAAGGTTCCAAAAGGATAATCTTGTGTAAAACAACTTGAGGTGGACAGCTAGGGAATGGTTCTTTGTGCTAGAAGAGCTCAATCACGTGTTTGTTCAAAAGTATGGTGAAAAGAAGATCTCCTAGGGAAGAGAAGGGTTCGGCAGCCCATGCACTTACACACACACACTCCTCACATGCCACTTGGCACTCATGCACACATGTACGAGATTGATGAGAATTTGAGTTTGATAAAAGACATTCTAGCCACTAGATACATTGAACCAAAACATGAAATGAAGGGCAAAAGGGGAAGTGAGTTTCGGTTTTGGAAGAGCGAGGCGCCACATGTAAAAAAGGGTATTTTTTGTTCCTAACAAGATCAAATGATGAGTTATAGGAAGAGGTTATAGGGCTACACGTCACTTGGCATCCATGCATGAGCTTGATGAATGCAAGAAGCTTTTTGAGTGTATAAAAGATAGCTCATATCTTTGAAAGATTTTTACATGAATCCACAACCTCATATACACGGCTAGGTTAGGGTTTTCTTCAAAGAAAGATAAATGTAACCCTACTTGTTTTAAACCTTAAAGCTTGGTGTTTTTTAGGTAAGAGAGTCACAACACTAGTGTTTCTTTAAACTAGGGTTTTGTTGAAGATGAGTTTCGAATTCAAGGGGAAGGCTTTGAAAATTTGGAGTCTTTTTCTTGGAAAGAAAAATGTGTAAAGAGCACTACACTTAAACACATGGGTTAGGGTCTTATTCAATAATGATCCTAACTAGTATTACATGTGATTTTTCAGCTTGCTTGCTATAGATACATATTTTGGATTTTTGTAAGTACACTTCTAACTTGTACTTTGATATTTTATGCATATGGCTTGTGAACTTGTTGTTGTTTCGGTTTCGTATGGTCATTTGTGCTATTGTTGTTCTTTTATGTGCTATGAACATCTTTTAATTATTTTTAAACTATGATTAAAATGGTTTATGGAATATGTGTATGTTATGAAAAATGGAATAGGAAGTCATGCTAGGTTTCGGTTTGCACTATTTTGGTTTGAACATGAATATTTGTCAATTCACCGTTTGGTATGAGGCTAAGTTCATGAAAATGTCATCCATAATCACAAGAAAATGTTTCGACCATTTATGAGAATTCTTTATCAAAGATTTTGCTCAATACATTAGAAGATTCCAAGTTCATGAAAATTGGTTGGAATGCATGTTTCCTTATATAAGAGTTTTCGACCAACCCTATGGATGAAGTAAGGTCATTGATGTTTTAAGATTATTGTGTTAAGGATGATTCTTGATTATGTTAGGGTTTCTATGTTTCGGCCCTTACATGAAAAGTGTTGAATGTTTGTCTTTTTGGTTGATGTTCGATGCACTATAATTGTTATGAAGAAACATGTTTGCATGTTCTAATATTTTCAAGCCGTAACGCGATATGAATTGCATGCATGAATATCTCATGGTTATGACAAAACATTTTGGCTTTTCATGTGTCTCATGAGAGTTCTAAGATTCATTGTCATGTCACATGCATTAGAATTATGAAAACCCTTTTTGAAAAGAAAATAGTATTTTTTTAAAAGTAAAGATTTTATCACGACCCCAAATACTAGGATGGAGGAATGTCCTAGTAGAACTCTTTTGTCCTCTCAGGAGTGTTTAAAATGGAGGGGTACCCTTGGGTTGACAAAATACTGTCGGCGGATCTTGAATGGTTCCTAAAAGAAAAGGACACTAGAGTGGGATCGTACCTAAAGCTAGTGGGTGCACCTAAGGTGAAGGCGAAATGCGAGCTGTCGTATACGAAAGACAAGACGTAATCACCTTGGTCAAAGTGGTCAATGGTTGATGTTGTAACTAGTGGGGAACACACGATGCATAGAGGAGCCGTAAGGTATCCAATTATATGTTATAAGTCAAGAAAGACCACGAGCTCATAAGTATGCTAATGAACAAGTATGAAATGAATAAATAATACTTACGAAAGTAAAAGTTATGAAATGTCATGAGATTACACGTTGGCTTTTGAAAGATCAAGTGCATAAGTATAAATTAATGTCCATGCATTCATTGTTAAGTTTGCTTTATATACTTATGATATAATTCCCTATTCGGAATGATAGAAGTTGTGCCAGGTACATGAGACCATTAAGTATGGACGAAATCTATGAAATAATAGAGGACGAGTTCGCCGTGGAGGCTCGTCGTCAATCTACCCTAGAATTGCTTAAGGTGTCAGCTCAGCGACTCAAGAAGATTGTAGCTATTATCAATGAGTCCGATACCAGTTTTTCAACACTGGACCCTCAAAAGATGTTAAGACTTACGCAAGATATGAGTTTTGTGTCAAGACATCTAGAGCAAGCTAAGAACTCTACTGTACAAGCTAAGGAAATAGCCACGGAGTTGGGTTTGGACATAAACGTTCGATTGTCTAGGAGAGTATTCTTGAGTTTGCTTGAAGATGGGACCTTAGTTCTGACCCATTTCACTTTTGGGAAAGGAATTTCTATTAAGCTTTAATGCATTGGTCTCGTGTTTTTTTGAGTTCTTTGAAAACTCGTATCAACTATGATGTCTCTTATGGATTATGAAGTACTATTGAGATTTTATGTTTTTGGTACCATGACTAAAGTTCCTTTAATTAAGTTGACTTTCCACTGCAATATAGTGCATATTGTTAGTTATCTTTATGTGCATTGCATCTTATTTGTCATGTACCAGGGGCAAGTAACCCTGGTGTTGCATGTTCCGGCGTTTTAGTTTCCATCAAATCCCAAGCGGGAGCTGGAGGCGCCACACCAATGGCTTTCCAATCATTTGATGTGAAAAGGGACTCATTTCTCCCTCAAGAAGATGATGAAGAAATTTTTTGTCCTAAAGTACCATATCTAAGTGCAATTGATGATTTGATGTATCCTGCAAATTCAGTTAATGTACAAGCAAAATACAGTTTTGCACCAGTCCAAAGGCATTGAAATGAGGTCAAATATATTCTATACTACCTTCGTGGAACAGATGACATGAGATTATTTTATCTAAAAGGGTAGAATCCCCAATTACTTGATTATGTAGACTCAGGTTAC
Organism: Juglans regia; assembly: GCF_001411555.2. Lineage (NCBI taxonomy): Eukaryota > Viridiplantae > Streptophyta > Magnoliopsida > Fagales > Juglandaceae > Juglans > Juglans regia. Next base: position 17,062,724 of record NC_049916.1, on the reverse strand, counting down.
CTTTCTGATTTGTATAAAAAAAGATTACAAACAAGATACCTATTCACTTGTGGAGGTATTATTTTTTCATGGAAAATTGTCATACAAACATTAGTTGCTACTTCTTCCAATCACTCATAGATTATTACAATTCATGAAGCAAGCAAAGAATGCATTTGCTTAAGATCAGTAATTTAACAAATTTGAGAAAAGTGTAGTTTATCCACAATCAAAGATAGCTCAACAACATCATATGAAGAAAATGCTGCTCGTAGCACACAAATTAAGGGAGGTTAAATCAAAGTTAATAGAACCAAACATATTTTTGTCAAAAGTTCCTTTATACATATGAGCTCTAGAAGAGCGGTGATATTAATGTTAAGAAATACGATCATGTAATAATATGACAGATCTATTCACTAAACCATTACGAATTGAAACATTTAAGAAGTTGGTACACAACATTGAAATGCATCAACTCAAGGATATTACATTATAAATGATTGAACCTCTACATACTTTTGAGGGGGAGAAAATAATTAAAGGGATTGAACTCTTTTTCCTTCGCCTAGTTTTTTTTTCCATTGGGTTTTCCTTTACAAAGTTTTAACAAGACAATCTTACAACTATACAGGTACACAAGAATATTGTACTCTTTTTTTCTTTTCAATTGATTTTTTTCCTATCAAGGTTTTTCTTGGAAAGGTTTTAATGAGGCATGTTCTTTGTGTATGATCATCCAAGTGAGAGTATTATAAATGTATATATAAACTTGGTGGACGGCCATTTATATTCCACCTCTTAGAATTCTAGCCTATTCATATGTCTACTCTTATAATTTCTAAATTCATGAATGTATCTTATTGATACATGTATCACCATTTTATATTCTTTTTCCTTTTATGCCTATAAAATGGTGTCTTGAAGATCATTTGTACAATATAAGAAATTAAAAGTGAATGATATTGAGCACTTGAAGAGCTAGTTCTATATTGCAACCTTTCTACTCTCTTACTACTTCTTAATTTCACAATAGCATTACTCTTTTATTTGAATTAAGGAAATCTCTTAAGCTCCAAAAATTTAAAATTATAAGTACGTTTTGAAGCCCATTTAAATAGAATTTGGAAAAATAAATTTTGCACGAGTTCATGAAAATTGTGTGAGTGGCTAACCATGATATTATTATTACTATTATTTAATTTCTGTTACAAATAGAATGGATGGTTTTTTGGGAAAAAAAAGTGCTCATATATTGTAGAAATTTTAATCTAGTTCTCATCAATACATCATGTGTTAACAGCAGGTGCATAAGAATGCACATTCCACATATTAAATATATCTTTTCAGTGTTAAGATGACAAAAAAAATCGATGAAACATAAGCATTATTGTAAGGGGGTTTTCCTCCCCTATTGGTTCGTATAGCGAGCCCATAAGGGATCTCTAGGGGAGGGGGAGAGAGAGCACAATCAGGCCAAACAACCCTCCTCTAAAAGGAGTCGATGGGCCTCTACAAAGTAGCTATGAGCAAAACCAACCCATGAAGCAACCATGATGTGGAAAAAACGGATGATAGGGGCAGATGAAACTCGCCGCCCTGACACCCCCCAATGACACCCAGCCCTCGGGAACCTGTGCAGGCAGGTGGGCGAGAGATATGGAGGACCCTCGATCTCCTAACAGCATGCATGGAGGGGCTTGACAATGAGCATACGCGGGATAAAGTAAGTCAGGGAGTCACACCGCAATAATAGCGTCGTCCCAAGAGCCACGCCACATTAAAAGATTCTGACTAGGTGAACAGTTGAAGTGACATGAACTCCCTGAGGCAAGGAATGGACTGTCTCCACCCATAAACCTAGTATAAAAGCCAACCCTCAGGTACGAAGAAATCTCTATGATCCCTTAAGCTCTCACATATTCTACTAAGGAAATATACTGACTTAAGCATCGGAGACTCATCGGCTTCCACCAAGACCCGAGTTGTTGAAACCAGCCCAAAGGTGTGCGAAACACAACATTAACAGTGGCGCCGTTTGTAGAATCCCTATAGACTTCACGTGTCTTTCGTATGTCTGCGACAACCCGTTCTCAAACAACCTTGGGACAAAAAGAAGCAACGTCAACAGACATGGAAGCAAGGCTCGCGGTGATGGAGTAACTGGTAGGAAAGCTAACTACCGAAGTGGAGACCTTCGAAAAGAGAACGAGACACTTAGAGTAGCCACCAACAGACCAGAGAATGATGCGGGACTAAGCAATAGCGAGCATGTAGAATCCAGAAATCCAGGAGGGGGAGGTGATGTGGAGGAAGAAATAAGAAACATACAAAACGAGTTATGTAACCTCAAAGGGAAATACGAAGAGATGGTGAAATAGATGGGCAAGTTGTCATCAGTAGACCAATTACTCACCAGCACAGACCTACCCTACAGTGAGGAGGTGATGGTTGTGTCCCTACCACTGAAGTTCTGAGTTCCCCTCATGGATATGTTTGATGGGGCCAAAGACCCCCTTGAATACCTGAAAACCTTAGAGCCCAAATGACCCTGCATGGTTTCCCCAAAGAAGTGGCTTGTAGAGCTTTCCTGCTGACCTTGAAGGGACCAGCAAGAGTATGGTTAGGGTTCTTGGCACCCGGGTCTATAGATAGCTTTGGAGAGTTGGCTCGTCTATTCCTCACACAGCTTATGGCGAGTAGAAGAAGAGGGTGCCCCGTGGCGTATCACTTTATCATCAAGCAGGGGGAAGACAAAGGTTTGAAAGCATGCCTATCCAGGTTCAACAAATAGTGCACGACTACAGACGACCAAGACGAAAATATAACTTTGGCAGTGCTTTTAGAAGGGGTATGGCCCCGATCCCAATTCATGATAGAATTGGCAAGGAGAACTCTTGCCACGCTGTGGGAGTTCATGGATCAAACCGATAACTTCATCAATGTGGAAGATACACGTCGAGCCTTGGCTAAACCAATGAAAAAAGAATTCAAACATGCATACAAGAAAGGGAAGGCACCAACCAAGAGCAAGGCTCGCTAGAAGCTGGAAAAAGGACCACATGACAACAAGAGGGAGGAAGCCCCTATGAGAGGCTTGGGGTTTCGATTTGGAAAGACAACGCTCACCATAAAAAGATGACTAGCCAGCCTTCCAAGAAGATGACTATAGGAGCACTAGTCGCCGCTATTGCACCTACCATCAGTCCACCACTCATAACACAAAAGACTGCATTTCCTAGAAAGTGGAAAGAGAGCAGGTTAGGCGACCAAGGTCTCCGTATCCTCCCGCCCGGAGACCATAGCGGGAGTGGAGTAAGAGATCACGAGAAAGAAGTGCAGAAAGAGCTGACAGGCCAAAGAGGGAATGGAGCTCGAGGCAAAGGGTAGCTGAGAGGGGACCCCCGCACGATCGTTGATGCGCACCACATCAGGAAGGACCACTGTTGGGAGAAATCAGGACTATCGCAGTCGGAAGGCGCATGCCAGGCAAGCACAATACCAAGAAGTGTATTTGGCCGAATATCGCCCCCACCAAATACAACAAAAGTGAATCGACCCCCGTCATCTCCTTTGGAGAATAGGAGAAAGGGGTCCTCTATCCAGACGATGACGCCTTGGGGGTGATTATGTTGGTCGCCAACTTTACTACTAGGAGGATCCTTGTCGACAACGACAGCTCCACTGATATCCTCTTCCAGGAAGCCTTCACCAGGATAGGGATAGATACCACCAAACTCCAACCAGCCCCCATGCCACTGAAGAGTTCTCTAGGGACATGGTCCAGCCGATCAGAACCATCATACTAACTGTCTTGGCGGGCAAAGCCCCTTGTATGACTTCCATCATGGTCGACTTCTTGGTGGTAAAGGCTCCCTCATCGTACAATGTCATACTTGGCTGACCTATCCTCAACAACCTAAGGACGGTGACTTCGATCTACCACTTGAAGATGAAGTTCCCGACCCCTCGGGGAGTGGGTGAAATTAAGGAAGAGCAGGTCCGGCACGAGAATGTTACTTGCAAGAATTAAAGCCAAGGAATGGCGAGGTGCATGTGGTCCACAACGCAGACGATGACCACATTCTCTCACCCTCGCTCGTACACACTACAACAGGTGGAGAGATTCGAGATGAACAGGCACTCAGGAAGGTGGAGGCGAATGAGCCATTGGAGTTAATCCCCCTAAACCCAAGTCGACAGGAAGCCATGACCATGATTGGTAGTGGGATGACACTCGAAATGAGGTGTGTCATGCAGCAGCTCCTCACTGAACACTAGGATGTCTTCACCTGGAATCATGAGGACATGCCTGGAATCGATCCAGAGATCATGCAACACCACCTGAGCGTGGTCCCATAAGCCAAGGGAGTAAGGCAGAAATGCCGAAACATCAGTGCTGAGAACAATACCTTCATCGCCAAAGAAGTCAACAGATTACTCGCGGCGGGCTTCATACGGGAGGGCAAGAAGGCACATTACCCGGACTAGCTGTCCAACGTGGTGTTGGTGAAGAAGCAAAATGGCAAGTGAAAAATGTGTGTTGACTTCACCGACTTAAATAAGGCTTTTCTAAAAGACAGCTTCTAGCTACCTCGCATCGATCTGATCTTTGACTTCACGGCTGGTCATTGCATGCTCAGTTTTATGGATGCTTACTCTGGGTACAAATAAATCTACATGAACTCGGACGATGAGGAGAAGACTTCTTTCATCACCGATCGAATATTATACTGCTACTCTGCCATGCCGTTTGGGTTAAAAAACGCAAGGGCCACCTAACAACGGCTGGTCAACCGCATGTTCAAGAATCAGATCGGGAAAAACATGGAGGGCTACGTGCATGATTTGTTGGTCAAAAGCAGAGCCCCTGAGCAACACCTTGACAACCTCCATGAAGCCTTTAAAGTATTGAGGCAGTACCAAATGAAGCTAAACCCCACAAAGTGTACCTTCAATGTAGGCTCTGGAAAATTCTTAGGTTTCATGGTTTTCAGAACTGGGGATAGAAGCTAACCTGAAGAAAGTGAAGGCCAGCCCCTCCTCGAAGCATAAACGAAATGCAAAAACTTTCCAGACAGATAGCGGCCCTTAACAGGTTCATGTCGAGGTCCACCGACAAGTGTCTACCATTTTTTAAGGTACTACAAAAAGCGCGAGCATGGGATGCAGAGTGCAACAAAGCGTTCGAGGCTCTCGAGAAATATCTCACCAGCCCTCCGCTACTCAGCCAACGCAGATGTGGAGAAACTTTGGCCTATACCTATCAGTCTCCCTGCGGGCGGCTTCCTCGGCCTTGGTACCAGACGAAGGGGGAATCCAAAAGCCTGTGTACTACACCAACCAGACTTACTAAGGAGTAGAGGCTAGATACCCACGCATAGAGTAGCTCGCATTCGCCTTAGTGGTGACCACCTGAAGGCTCCGCTCGTATTTCTAGGCTCACCCAGTAAGGGTCCTCATCGAGACCCCCTGAAGAAGATACTACAAAGACCAGACACCTCAAGCTGCCTTACAAACTGGGCTGTGGAATTGAGTGAGTTCGACATTGAGTATGCACCACGAAATTCTGTTAAAGGGCAAGTGTTGGCAGACTTTGTGGCATAATTCATCGGCTTCCCGAAAAGGCCCTAAAGGGATGAGTTACGCCTATAGGTTGCTTTATCCCTCTTGGTCTAGTCCCAAACTGCCAGATAACTTACCTCCTCGCGGGGCCCTAAAGGACGAGATGGGCTTTAAGGCCATAGTAGCTAGGGGTGTCAAATCGTGTTAACGGGTCGTGTTCGTGTCGTGTCAAGGTATGTACATTACACTTAATGGGTCAACACGAACATGACCAGTTAAGGATTTCGTGTCAAAATTTCAAACCTGAACACGACACGGTAAGATAACGGGTTGACACGACCCGTTATGACCCGTTAATGAATAAGAAATAAATTGACACGACGCGACACGACACGACCCGTTCCATTTCAACTCGTTTACGTTAATGGGTTGAACAGACACGATACGACACGAAACGACCCGTTTGACTTAATTGATTTTATATAAATATTTAAATATAAATAAATTCTATAAAAAATAAAAAATTAACTACAAGTCTAAAATTACAATCCAAACAAATATGATCCACACAATTTATAATAATATTCATTATTAAAATTACATTTCAAATATAATAAACAAAACATACAATGTAAATATATTAATGTTACAATCCCAAATATAATAAAAAATTAAAAACACAGATTTAAACAAATTTAGAACTTGAAGAAGGAAGTGGAGCGTCCTCCTTGCCCTTTAGCTCTAAGGGTATAAAGGTAAATTTAATTTTCTTAACGGGTCATAACGGGTTATAACGGGTTGACCTGTTAGTGACCCGTTAAGCAATCGTGTCTTAATGGGTCAACCCGTTTTGATCCGAACCCGTTAAGGCTAAACCCTAATCCACTTTTATCGTGTCATGTTCATATTGAGTTAACGGATCGTGTCACATATTGACACCCCTAATAGTAGCCCTCTTGCGATGGAGAGTGGGTCTAGCCCCTTGACTGCCTGACAACTTACCTCGACTTCTGCCACGACCAAAAGTGGAATCAACACCAGCCTGACCTAACACTTACCTTCCTGTGATGTCAATAGGCGGAAGCGAGTCTAGTCTCAAACTGCTTGGCAACTTACCTCCCCGTGAGGGTTAATAGATGGGTAGGCGGCTCAACCTCTCTCATGTGGGAGAGCAAGTCCAGCCTCTCGACTACCTGACAACTTACCCCGACCCCCGTCACGGTGAAAAGCGGACCGGCTACTTAACTGTCCAACATTTACCTCCCCCGAGGTCCGAAATGGATGAGTTACATCTAAAGGTTGCTTTATCCCTCTCACGGTAGAGAGCGGGCCAGCCCTCGACTGCCCAACATTTACCTTCGTCGTGAGTATCAATAGGCGGGAGCAGGTCCAACCCAAAACTGCTCAATAACTTACCTCCCCGCAAGGCCCTAAAGGGCAAGATGGGCCTTAAGGCCATCTTATCCCTCCCACGAAGGAGAGCAGGTTTAGACCCTTGGCTGCCCGGCACCTTACCCAGACCTTCGCCACGATGAAGAGTAAGATCAGCACCAGCCAGACCCAATACTTACCTTCCTTATGATGTCAACGGGCATGAGCGGGTCCAGTTCCAAACTGCCCGACAACTTACCTCCCCATGAGGGTTAATTGGTGGGTAGACGACTCAACCTCCCTCAAATGGGAGAGTAGGTCCAGCCTGACAACTTACCCTGCCCCCATCATAGCGAAGAGCAGACCGGCAAACTACCTCATCAGGGGGACCAAAGGGGCGGGCTTAGCCTGAGGCATCCCGACTCCTCCCCAAGTAGAGAGCAGGTTTAGTCCTTCAACTGCCCGACATTACTCCTGGGATGCCATCTCTGACAACATAACTTTAAATGAGTAACATCTCAGATCCTCGCCGCGCTCCTCCTCTACCAAATGAGACACTGACAGAATAACGCCTCACTTCTCCAGCAAAACAACTCAGGTTTGCAAATTTTGCACTCGTAGTTGAAGATGAGTTACATTAACTTGTTTAGTTTTTCCAACGTTATTAAACATCTCCTACTTGCCTTACAGCAAAGAGTGGAACAACTTCTCAACTATGCGGCGACTCACCCCCTATGAGGAGACCAAAGAGAAGGGGTTTAGCCTAGATATCCCGGCCTCTCTCCCTGTTGAATATGGACCCAGTCTCTCCACTACACATCGTTAACTCCCTAGGAGCCCCACCCCCCAAACTGATAGCAACAAATCGAGACAATGGCATCGCCCCTACACCCTCGCTCGGTACACTCTCTAAAGCACACGAATGGAAAGCGAATAACCAAAAAAAAAAAAAAGAAGAAGAAGAAGAAGAAGAGAAGAATGCAAGAAGAAAGAAAAACATGTACAAGGAATTCCATTAATGTCATTACAAAGTACAAGCAAAAACAAAGAAAAATAGAAACACATCGATATAAGAGAGAGGTATTAAGTTGGCGGGGTTGTTTAAGAGTACACTTGGGATAAGCTTCTTCCCTATCGAGACACCTCGCTTCAACATGCCAGGTCCGGAGAGAGGTCTTGCACTTTCAATGCCCTCAAATTGCTCCAGGGATTTAGGAGCACATGGTCTCTCATTCTCTCCAAGCCCTCTAGGTAGCCGTAATTCTAGGCGTCATCGCAGACCAAACTGACATGTGACAACTCCTCGCGCAGCCGGGGAACGACGATTTCGGCATTATCAAGGCGAGAATGTAGGTCCTGGATAGTAGCCTCGTGGGCAACTATCACACGGTCGGCCTCAGCAAGCCGAGTCTCCTACCTGTGGCCCAACGCTTCTTACTGGACTCCTCAGCATGAGCCAAAGCATTTTCGACCTTCAAGTCCTTCACTCTCTGGGATTTGGCTTTGAGAAAGTCTTTTTCCTGTAGAGACTTGGAGGCCACCTCGAATCTCCTTTCCAACCATTTGTACGATCGGGTATTGGAATCGTGTTGTTTTCCCAACTTCAAGTTGTCAGCTCACAGCCGCTCCAACTCCTCTTGCTGGCGATCGAACAATTCATAAAGGTTGTCCCTTGCTTCCTTAGTGAGCGCCGCTTCAAGACAATATGAACCGACCTCCTCCCGGGACCTCGCCAAGTCAGACTTAAATTGGGACTTTCATGACAAAGCTGGAGTATCCTCTTCTGCCTCCGCCATCGGCTGAATTGTACCTTGACAATGATTTCTTCTAACTCCTATTTTCTCTCCCTCTCTTCCTTGGCATGACGCAAGGTCAACCGCATCAAAGATTTGAGCGCCCAGTTCTTACCTTCCAGCCCCTCCCAGTCATCCACAATGAAGGCCACCAACCACTCTATGCCCTGCCATGAAAGTTTCAAGTCAGTATCAAAGGAAAATGCGCTAAGAAAACTTAAGAAGGAATGTAACGAGTTGATAGCTAACCCTGGAGAAGAACCCCTTGAGCTTCCTAGCCATTTCTTGGACAAGATCAGGACAGTCCCCGCCTACAGCTGACATTGGAGCAGCATCCCCCCTATTCTCAAAAGGATTCTTGATCAAGATGCCATCACCCTCCGATGCTTCGCCTCACGGAACTCTGAGGATGGACCTCCTCGGCCTTCACCCTCACCTTCACCTTCCACGGCACGCTCAGGAACCTCTCCGACCCTTGGGCCCGTGGGAACTATTGGAGCCTCACTAGCTGCTGACTCGTCTGTACCAGGACCGCTCTCATCTCCACCTCGGCACTAGCCCTAGTCGACACCAAGGCCAGGATGGTGTCAGTGAAGGATAAAGGGGGCCCAGCGTCCACCAAAGTAGCCGGGACCTCGCCACCCTCACCAACTTTGACCCCAGCTCCAACTTCTTCCGAGGCCAAGGACGGGATGGTGCCAATGAAGGGCAATGGAGTCCAGGTGTCGGTAGCAACAACTGAAGCTTCGTTGGCCTCCACTGACATCGCCGCTATCTCACGAGTGCATCCACCAGAACACCCACAGCCCATGACACAGCCCTCGTTATTTCCTTCCCAGAAACGACGTCGTCACCTCCACCGCCCTTCGAAATGACCTCAGTTGAGACAACCTCGACTTCAGGGGAATAAGCAATGGAAGACTCCGGGATAAAAACTTGGTCAAGAAAATCCTCACCCTCGACAGGACACTTCTCGGACAAGGGCGAGGGAACCCTATCGAGGTCAATCTAGCACATCGCAAACTAGATGGCAGAAAGGCAGCCTAAGGTCACTGGAAAACATGCTAGGGTACAAAGCCACCTTCGAGGCATACGCTCCAGAATCTATGGCGCATTCATTGGGGGAAGACACCTTAAACTCAACAATGTCAGGCACCTTGAAGTTCAACTTTAGCAACTCCAACTCACCAGGAGTCACCATAGACTGCCAGGAGAACCCGTCGAATCTTTGTGACTCCATACGGACCTCAGGAGGGTCTAGGCCCCTGGGAGTCAGTGAGGAACCAAAAGGCTTGGCATGCTTGGGGCTTTTAGGAGCAGTGCATGAAGAATTCTTGGGAGCCATGTGAATGGAAAGGTGGAAGAAGGGGAGGCAAGTTACACATAGAGGGAAGATTCGAAGAGAAGGAAGGGAAGCACGTAGGACTCTGAGAAAGAAGGAGAAAGCGAAGTAGGCTCCCAACGACGATGGGGTGAGATTTAAATAGTCCCCAATGATAGTTAGCACCCCAAATCATAGGAACACACATGCGCCCCACGAAGCTAGCAAGACAAGCACAAATCCTGCGGCATGTACTGTACAATGTGACATGGGGAGAAAGAGCCGCCTGACACCATCAATGCTAAGGGAACTGGACTGACGCAATCAAGTGTCAAATCCAATAATAAGAAAATGTGCCAATAAAGTCGGGAGAGGAACCGTCACCTGACACCATTAAATGACGAAAAAGCCATATGAGTATAACCAAAAGCCCAGAGCCTGACACGTAGTAGAACCGAGAAGAGTAATAACCATCAATTTCAAGGCCAAAGGAGCTCAACAGTTACGACCACAAGAAGATAATAACAAGAAAACAAGGGCAATAATAGTCCGATGGGAATTCGCGAGATATCTGTAAGGGGATTTTCCCCCTATTGGTCCGTATAACGAGCCTATAAGGGATCTCTGGGGGAGGGGGAGAGAGAGTCCGATCAGGCCCAACAACCCTCCTCAAAAGGAGTCAATGGGCCTCTACAGAGTAGTTCATGAGCAAAACTAACCCATGAAGCAAACCTCACGTGGGAAAAATGGACGGTATGGGCCGATGAGACTCGCCGCCCTGACACCTCCCAATGACACCTAGCCCTCGGGAACCTGTGTAGGTAGGTGGGCGAGAGATGCAAAGACCCTCGATCTCCTGATAGTAGGCATTAAGGGGCTTGACAATGAACATACGTGGGATAAAGTGAGTCAGGGAGCCACGCCGCATTAATAGCGCCACTCCCCAGACTCTACACCGCATTAATGGCGCTGCCCTAGGAGTCACGCCGCATTAAAAGATTCTGACTAGGTGAATAGTTGAAGTGACATGAACTCCCTGAGACAAGGTATGTGTTGTCTCCACCCAAAAACCTGGTATAAAAAGTCGACCCCAAGTATGAAGAACTCTCTCTGATCCCTCTAAGCTCTCGCACAAACTATTAAGGATATATATTGACTTAAGTATCGGAGACGCTCTGGCCTCCACCAAGGCCCCCCACTCTCTGTGTTTTCTTAAGTGTGCAGGTGCGAGGACCAATACCCGAGCTATTGGAACCCGATCCAAATGTGTGCCAAACAAGACGTTAACAATTATAATATAATCTTGATCATTGAAGTTTTATAGTAGCTATTTGAAAGTAAACGGTACTTGAGAAGTTTAATCAGAAATTGTTAATATTAATAATTTGGGGTGTAAAATATAAAATACTCAATAATTTAAGAGAGAAATTTAGTTGGCCGTAATTAAAACTATTAAAGGCTCTTTGTTGCTCCTCTGTTCTCTTTCTATGATCTTTCTAAGGCCCCGTTTGGATAGTAAAAATGTTTCATCTTATATCATCTCATTATTATAATTTTTTTAAATTTCCACACAAAATATAATAAACAATTCAACTTGTTAAATTCTAAAACAATAATAATACTAAAAAATAATATTCTAAGAACATTTTATTCAACTATTAACTTTAATTTCAATTCATCTCATCTAAACTCACTCTCCAAACCGCACCTAACTTTACACTCTTGAAGACAATCGAGACGGCAATACATCCCTTATGTGTGAACTCGCTAAGTTTGTTTCTTGGAATGTAGGGTTGGAATTGTTTTACACAACCCGTGAACAAAAACAATATAAAGATTATACGAGGTTAGAGAGTGAGAAATTAGTGTAATAAACGAGTAAATTTTATGCCAACCACCTTAAACCACATTGATCTACATCAATTCAAGGTTAATATTTAGTCAAAAGGCTTTTGTCATTTTATTTGTTTGAGTGTAATAACTGATATTACTGCATAGTGAGGAGACTTTATCAATGTAATCTTACTTTCTTATTGTTGTAAGTTTTTGTGTGAAGAATCAAGATATCACATATGCTTATAGGATATGAAATTGTATTAGGGTGCGTTTGGGTAGTGAGAATACTTTAGAAGTATTGAAAATGTTTGTGAATAGTTATGAGTAGATATTGGAGTGAGTTTGTGGGTCCCAATGAGAGTATTTTGAGTTGTTTGGATGTGTGAAGTATGTTGAGTTGTTGACTTTTGAGTAGGTATTTGAAAAATGTGTGGGTCCCATAAATATTATAGTGATTTTATTTTTAGTAATAAATATTATAATGATTTTATTATAGTGATTTTTTAATATTAATAAATATTGTAGTGATTTATTTTATTTTTATATATATAATAATAAATATTACTAAAAATAATATTTTTTTATTTATATATAATATAGATAAATATTATAATAATTTTATTTTCATATATATAATAGTCATAAATATTATAGTTTTGCTAAATTTTTATTTATATATTATAGTGATATTATTTTTTATTTATATACAATAGTGATAAATATTATAGTGATTTGATTTTTTATTTATATATTATTGTCAAAATATTGCTTATTTATATATAATAGTGATAAATATTATTAGGGGTGTGCAAAATTCCGACTCCGTCCGACTTCCACTCCAACGGAGTCATCGGAATTCGGAGTCGGAATTCGGAGTAGCTCCGAATATCTATTCAGAGTCGGAGTCGGAGTCGGAGCTCCAAGAAGCTCCGATTCTAACTCCGAAATTTTTTTTATTGAACACTTGCGCTCGAGTGATGTGTCGAGCGCAAGTCGAGCGCACGTTGTATTGAATATTGGCTCAAGCGACACATCGAGCAGACGTCAAGCTAACCTTTCTGGAAGAGTTCTGCTCGAGCGACACGTCAAGCGGAAGTCGAGCAAACCTCTTTGGAAGAGTTCTGCTCGAGCGACACGTTGAGCGGACGTCGAGAGAACCTCTCTGGAAGAGTTATGCTCGAGCGACACGTCGAGCGGACGTCGAACGAACCTCTTATGTGGAGCTCCGACCTCCGATCGGAGTCGGACTCCGGCTCCAGCACTCGCAGTCGGAGTCGGAGCTCCAATTTGGCTCCGACTCTTGTCGAAGTTGGAGGTCGGAAACGAGCACTCCGACTCCGTATTCAGTCGGAGCCCAGCCCTAAATATTATACTGATTTTATTTTTTATTTATATATTATAGTGATTTTATTTTTTATTTATATATAATAGTGATTTGATTTTTTATTATATATTATAGTGATTTGATTTTTATATTATAGTGATTTTATTTTTTCTTTATATATTATAGTGATTTTATTTTTTATTTATATATTATAGTGATTTTATTTGTTACAAATTTTATATATAACATAAGTGCCTATATCAAAATTATTTGAATGGACGACCGGGACAATAACGTATTCAAAATTATTATGCATTTCGTAATTTGTTTTGTATCATAGGAAATTATTTATATAAAAATTTATAAAAAAATCAATCTTTTTCTAAAAAACATGTTATGATGACAACTCGCAGCTGCGCTATTATAATAAAAATTATAATTAGTTCATACATGCGAAAATCCCAAAACATAGAAAACATAAGAAATCCCAACATTTGCAAACATGTCCAAAAAAAAATAAAAACATACAATACAATCAAATTAAAGCAAGTGTCAATGGGCCTCCCTATGTGCCCACATATTTATTGCGATAGAGTCCCTGGTTCCAGCCATGGCTTGTGTTGAGGCAGATGACATGTCAGGCATATGTGTTGAATGGTCCGGATTATCCTCAACAGTTTGTCCTTCAGCAAGATTCAGATTATTAAATTTACGCCATATCTTATCATTTGGTGTAATTGATCGAATAATGTTATGCATGACAAAACATGCAATGATAATATACCGTAGTCGTGTCACTTTGTATGGGTTCATTGATTTCAAAATTCGAAATCGTTTTTTTAGCACACCGAATGTACGCTCAATCACATTCTGGAGGGAAGAATGTCGATAATTAAAATAATATTGATATCCAGAGAATGAGCTATTGCTATGCCGGTCAGACATATGATACCGCACCCTGGGGTATGGGGGCATAAACCCAAGTGTGCACGGAAAGGCGGAATCAACCAAGTAATAATAACCTAAAAACCAAATCACAAAAAAACTATCATAAGGGAATCATACGTTACATCATGACAAAAAATGCTAACTCAATAAATAATGGGTAATAATTCTTACCCTCAGGAGGCAATGGAAAATCGATCCCTGGACGACTCAATGCATCCATAAATAGGCGTGCATCATGGGCAGTGCCTTCCCAACCAGCATATATGAATGTGAATTTCATGTCGAAATCACAGGCTGCCAGCACATTTTGGCTAACTTGTTGATAACAAGATAGATACGCGTTAGTTGCCTCGGCAGGCACACATGCATCGATATAAGTACCGTCAATTGCACCAATACATTTCTGCAATCATATATTGTAAAATTGTGAGTTATCCCATTTTTAATAAAATTGGACCAACCATGGTCTCTTAATTTTGAACCATATATCTGATTTTTTTAAAACCAGAGTAAGAATATTTTTACCTCAAACCATGGATAATGTTTTTGGATTGCCTTGAATATAAGGTGCTACCCCAGTAGTATGTGTAGGTGCAATTACATCAGGAGCAATATTAGATAGGGCAACCATCACTGCATAGACATGCCGATTAACTGTTTCAGTAGAGTGTTGAAACCGGTCAGCTGTGATTCGTTGAACTTTGGCATGTGCGACTGTACATGCAAACATTGCCAAAGCTTCCTCCACAGAAACCGGTCAGCTGTGATTCGTTGAACTTTGGCATGTGCGACTGTATATGCAAACATTGCCAAAGCTTCCTCCACAGAAACCTCTCTTGTTGATGTTAGATATTCATTCGCCCGCAATGTATTGCATAACGCTTCAAATGCATATATCTCCATCCGAAATAAGTTCCAACAGTTATTCGGATGTCCATTGAGAATTGCAATTATATAGTCTCGTCCACGTAAGCCGATATTGTATTCTGGCATTCGCTCAAACACTGGCAATGCGCTTTCCTCTGCTGCTGCTATTGTAAGCATAAACATGTTATCCCACATCGAATCATCACGCATCCTCGTACGTAGGTATTCGTCCCACATTGGAGGCTGGTTACTACTAGATATATCACGTCTCCTCCAAGCTTCGTAATCGTCATGGCTTGGAGGCTGGTTACCACTTGAGCCAGCTTCGGTGGGGTTATTTGCCTCTACTTGCGGCTCATCATCTGACCCATTCCCAATATCTATTCTGTTGTGTGAAAATTCATTAATAAAGATTTAACACTTGATCAATCCTAATAACTAGTAATTCTTTAATAGAATAATAATAAAACACAAGCCAAATAATTGAAGTTAATAAATTATAAGCATTCATAATCCAAGTAATAATAACATGTTCATCTAAACCGTTGTCCATAAATCAATAAACAACAAGCACAATAAATACTGAAAACCTAAGCAGCTCATAAACAACAATGTCAATGACAAATAATATCTGCAAACATAAAATTAAAATTTTCCCGGCAAGAGACAAGCTACGTCACTGCAACCCCCAGATCCAATCAATTTTGTGGTTTGGTGGCATCATTAAGAATGCTTCAACTGCCTTGTCATGCATAAACTTTTCTACTGCTTTGTTATATTGATGTGCAGGGAGCGGCGGGGTAATCTCATCCAAAACTTCATACAGACATCTAGTTTGCTATATGACGCATCTGAACCAAACGCAGTCTCATCGCCTTTGCTTCGCTTTCTACTGCATTCCTCTAAAAACTGCTTATCCAACTCATTTCTCATTGCAGCTGTGGCGGCCATAACTTCCAAAGTTTTGCTAAATTGTGGGGATATGCTACTCCGAACCGGCTCCCTTCTTCGACGTCGAGCTTGTCTCTGTCTCCCAGATGGACCATCAATGTCTGGTCCATCTATATCTATTGGCGCGTCCGTGGCAGTTCCCAGTATGGGGCCACGTGCCCTCACCTCCTCCTCAAGTCGGTCCTCTTCCTCACTCGTCGGGAGTTGCTGCGTCGACGCATAATGGCAAACACCAGTCGCCACCGACTGCCCAAAAATGGTGCATAGGAGATCGTAGTCTCGACAACCATTAGTCTTGAATTTTCTCCATTGCTACGCACCTAGCCCAATTAAAAGACTTGTATTATAATTGTCATATACACTAAAGAATACGAATAAATCAATACAAACATATAACTTGAACATGGAATACAAATTCCAACTATTGTTAATAATTTTATTACCTTTATTGCGTTAGCCCAATGTTCGTCCGTGGCAATTACAGTTTTTGTCTTTGGGTTCCAACCCATTCCAGTTTGGCCCATTAAATCTGTGAACATTCGTAGCCTCTGCCTCAAGCGAGTTATTTTCCCCCTAATTTGTGAGGCATCAATTGCCTTCCTCCCAACTCGAGACAGCTGTTCTGCAAATCTCAGATGATCTCGGTTAGTGATCTTCGATCCAACCAATTTTCCATCGATGGTCTCTTGTTAGAGGATGTCTACGAACATCTCCTCCAATCCATCGGTCCACAATTCGTGATCACGCTGGACCTCGACTTATCCATGGAATGCTGCTCATTGCAAACATAAGTATGCGAGCAATCCAATAAAATCACATATTCTTCGAGTAGTGGTTGACTACCATGGTACAAATATCAATTAAAGAATAGTAACGTAGAAGTTTAACTAATCGCGCAATGAGTATGGTAAAAATCATGGGTTAAAGTAAATTGTAAAAATCATTGCAAACATGGTTCATACCTCCCTGAAAGCACGCGTAGAAGATCTGAGGTAGTATCGCTATAATAGATCAACCGGGAAAATAATTATCAAAACATGTGTTAATGCTCAATTTAAAATACAAGAACAAACATATTAAAAAAAATTCAGAAACAATATACCGAGTAAACACCAATCGGGTATTGCCTTGAAAACATAATGATTTAACTGAGGTTAGAGAGAGATAATAATTGCATCATGGCAAGAGAAACCACAAGCAATAATTATAGCTATGTTATACCATGGTACAAATTTGTTAAAGAACAATGCTAACTTTATTCACCCATTCCAACTGAAACTATCAAGCACTCGATGGACAAAAAAACTATCAAGATCTTGAAAGGCCAACTCAACAAAAGAAAAGGAAGGAGTCCTTTTCTTCAACCATCAAGCACTCCATAAACAACCAAGTAATATATTTTGCTTCATAAATACTATGCCAAATAAGAAGCTTCATAAACAACTATATTTTTCATCCCCCTAAATTGATGCTTGGCAGAAAATAAAATTCTATCATTCGCACAAAAGAAAAGAAAAGCAACTCAAGCACTCGCAGCTCCTATCATTGTTGCCCCTAAATTGATGCTCGAAACCTTCAAGCTCTGCAGCTCCTACTTAATTTGGTTTAATGGGCTACACCTCTATTCACACTCAATGCATCCAAAGTCTTTTCTTCCTAGACCTTATTCATCTACATATGGTTTCCACTCCTTGAGACAGAGCAATTTGCACAGAATTCAAATGCCTTTCAATGATACTGGCACGGCAGCAACCAAATTGTGGGGATATGATTCGGAAAATGATACAAAACATGAAAGAAAAATAAGGAAACAAGTCTTTCTAGTTCATGACTTAAATTATTTAAAGGGGGAAAAAGGAATAGTCAAAAAATTCATTCAAATCACATCTGCTAAAAGATTTATGCACTGAAACCTGCACCTTTCAGGTTCTGTTCTTGTTTATTCTCAAACAATAAACTTCAAATGGTCTATATGCACACCAAGAAGCTCAGAAATCCAATCATATCTCTATGAAACCCAATCATTCATACCCAATAATTACATCTCTATGTTCTTTAAACAAAAAATGTAGTATATCATATTGTCCACAACACAATCTGACTCTGATACATATTTATTGCCGTTGTCCCTATGGTGCAGAAGTGAATTAAGCACATGTTTACCTAACTCCACATGTTTTAAAAAATCCACATCTTTTTTGTCGTCTACCACATGTTTCCTAACTCCATACTAGTTCTAACAGAATCAGTAGAAAAAATGCATGCCATATCTACTCAACTAAGCCCTAATCCGAACCATAATTGGATGGGATGTTTTGCCTTATTTATTTGGAGTCTACATGGCTGTCTTCAAATAAATGAAGATAACCTTATTAATTTCTGGTTCCTCATCTTAGATCATACTGGTTCTTTTCTTGTCATGCCGTAAGTGATTCCCAAATTGCTATAATGATATTTGGGATGACACTTACCATTAATATGATCATGTATGGAGTGCAGGACAGAGCACAAAGAGGTTTTTTTCTAAAGATTACAATCAAACCATAAGCGAGGTGCTTTATCTCTTCCTTTCCAATGTCCTTGAATTTTCTATGACTACCGATATAAATCCTCAAATAAAGAAACAAATTACAAATCCAAGTTAAGAAAAAAACAAAGCCAGTAAACAATTTTCTTGTTTATCGTTAATGCCACAACACAATTTTGAAAGCCTAATTAACAATAAATAAATCAGTAACTATAGAAATCAATCGGTGGCTCATACAAAAAGTAGGAAAAAAAATTCCCAAATAGCTATGTAATTAATAGAAGCCATGCCCACGGAACAAGATTCAGTAAAGTAGAGACTGGTATTGGAGTTGTAGTTACCTTAAAGGATCGCGTTTGAGGCCTCGTGATGAATAATGTGGTGGGATGAAATCTTGACTGTTGTTGCTTTCGAACCCTAGACTTCGATTGGCTGGTACGTAATGTGGCTTTGGCCATGGGTGGTTTATAATTATCACTCAAATGTGGGATTCTAGGGGCACGGGTTGAGGAATCGAATCCACCTCAGACGTGATTCCCTGCCAAAACCCAGTGATATCGAAATCCTTCAGTGGAGATGGGATGGCCCAATGGAGCACGCGTTCAGTGAGGGAGCAGCGAATCACGATGGACAGATTCGATTCCCAACTCGAGCGGACGTCGGGTACTACGTTGTAGACAGAGAGAGAAAGGGAGAGACATGAAATGGCGTTGCAAAGAGGGAGATAGAGGTCGAGTACCGGTGATGTGGTGGTTCACTGTGGGGGGATTCTCTCCCAGCTGTGCGAGGACGACTCAGGTGCTTTGGGGAAGAAGAGCCTACGAAGGACAAGGGGATGTTGTCCTTGATGCAGACTTTTTTCTTTTTACCGTTGAGCTCAGTCGTTCGAAATACAGTAGAGTCACATGGGTTGAAAGTGTTCTACAACTATTCAAATACGCGTTTGGATGTAAGAGTATGTCTGTCCGTACAAGAATTATCAAGAATACCTCAGACTACTTCGACACCCAAACAGACCCTTAATCATATTGGACTAAACACTTTTGTTTTTCAACAAACTTGCATTGAAATTAAAAAAGAGAATACAAGAGTTGAGGCTGGGAGACCCTGACAAAAATCTCTTTATAAAAATTGTAGTGCAAACGACAGACAGTCAACCTGGTTATATGGTGTAAAGAAGGCTACTTCAGTTAAAAAAAAAGGGGGCAATGGGACTAATAAATTGGACCCAAGCCCTTGTTCCTTGGCCAAGCCAAGGAGGGGACCACTACAATAGCGGTTATAAAATTCAACTGGTAGATTTGTTGAATGCCGTGATGATCTGCATCTACTCGAGAGGCACTGCAACTATCTGTTCTGAGTTGTTGACAAAGATTTTTACGTCCATTTTCCCCAAATTACCTGTTAGGTAAAGCATAAACATAACCAAATAGGTAGAATCAGATGGTCTGGATTGCTAGTGGCATTTCAAAGGAATGCACACTGGAGGTAGCGTTTGAGCTAAATGCACCAACACGAGGCAAATGAATCGAGATCCAAAGGATTTGGAGGTGGGGAATCCAATTGTGCCCGTGCGTGGTGGCAGTGCATGCATGTTACACGACGGCTGTTTGGTGGTTCCTCCACCGGGATTTAGAAGATTGGCAGCTGGCAAGCACAACGGTGGGGCACATGTGGCAGTTCGAAGACTAGAATACGATAGATCAAGCAAGGAGGAGGAGGAGAGGGAGGATGGGCTCCTCTGTCCACCCTTGAGGCAAAAGCGCTTAGCAAACTCAAATACACTAGTATTAGAAATTAGAGATTTTTTAGTTGAAATTTGAACTCCTAATTTCTGAAGACATTGAAAATAAACTTAAGCAACTTGCGCATCAGCAATCACAACATCATCACCGACCGGCTTAGGTGCCTCCGACGAATTAACTCATACATATGTCAGACTAAACTCTTGGGTCTAATTAACTCATACATATTAAAGAAATTAAAACAAGTTAAATGGATCAGATCAACCCAATACAATCTATTTATTAAACAAATTATGCATGCCATATTGCATCACCGGTTCATTTAAACAAGTTGGATTGAATTGGCCTGTATATATATATACTAAGAACTTGACAGAATATGAATACAATCCATCATCCCACTTTGTAAAAGATTTTCTATTCTTTCGTAAATGTTTTCTGGGTATTTTATACTTGTAACCATTTGTGGTCTTTCGATCTCACCCAAGTTGTAAGCTATAGATTTATCGCCTATTATTCCTAATCTGATTCTGTTTCTGTTTCCATTGACCCGTATGAGGTGAGATTTATTAATGCTGAGCTTTAATTATGAGCGAGGCACGATTTTGATGCAAAAGATGAAACGAATATCATGAAGCCAGGAATACAATGTATTGATTCCACTTAAATTCTTATTCCGAGCAGAACTTTGGGCAGATCTCCCATACAAGTTAAGTACACATCACAAATGTATTGATTCCACTTAAATTCTTATTCCAAGCAGAATTTAGGCAGATCTCCCATACAAGTTAAGTAAACATCACAAAGATGTGTTCTACAGACAGTAAAATCTATCCAACCGAACGCCTTAAAGACTGCCGCCTCATACTTAAATGAACTCTTAGGGATGGTGACGCCAAAGTCACTTAATATAGTTTGATGGAGGATCGAAGACAATGGGGAGGGGGAAAACTGAATAAAATAACGCACTAACCTTCCCACACAAGACCAAGATTTGGCTGGTGACTTGATGCTCCCAAGTCTCTCCTATATTTGAAGTGCACCAGCTATAGAACCAGCAAGGCTAAGAACTTCAAATGGTGGTTTGTTCTTCACTGCCTTTACCGTCTTTGGACACGAGTCTGTTATCCAGAAGTAGGTCAGCCCATTCTCAGGATTCCCTGTTTAGAACATGAGAATAACAGATCAAATGGATTATACCATTACCCTCTAGAGATGATGTCATTTCTATCATCTCAATTTCAAAGGAAAGAGTAAAATAAAATATGATGATTTGAATTTAAACGGATTAGGATGAAAAGAAAAAGGATGGAAACAAAAGGAACCATGTCAGTTTTTTTCATTAAAATATCAGTTTTAAAATTTCTTGCTATGAGACTAGGGCATGTTTGGATTCCAAGAATATTTGGGAGTATTTGAGAATTGTGAGAATTTGTTTGAGATTAGGTTTTGGGAAAGGATAGAGAAAAAGTTGAATAAAAATATTTTTTAAAATAAGTATTTTATTGGAGTTTGTAGAAGTAAATAGATCAAGTTAAAAAGTTGTTTGAGTATTAATTTTTAATATTATCTTTGTTTTAAAGTTTGTAAAAGTAGTATTGATTTTTGTGTTTATACATGAAATGTTTAAAATTTAAAATAGAAAAGTATTTTGTTTAAGTGATGTTGGGGAATGAAGTTATGAAAAATTTTGGAAATTTTCGTACTTTTGGGAGCTTATTTTCGATAAAATGGGTATTTTTATGGAGTTGGGTCTCTTTAACCAAGCACAGTTACAAAGTATGTAACATTCCTAACCTACGGGAAATGAGTGTTACAATTTAATATCAGAGCCTAGATTGAGAGATTCTATAGACTTTTTGAAAAGAGAAGCAATGCTTTTGTTTAGATTAAAGCATTTTTCAGAAAGAGAATCGATTTTTATTTTTAAAGAGAATAACTTTTTTAAGGAGAAACAATTATAGAAGTAGGATTACCTAGGATATGTCCTAGGATTACCTAGGATATGTCCTGGTCTGCTCAAGAGTTTAGTAGAATTATTTTGTTTGCTTGTTTGGTTGCTTCTTAATTTAGAATAGCAACGAATGCTAGGAATGACACCAATACGCCAAGAGATATAGGTACTAGCAAATTCCGATTACATGTGGAGATAAGATGAAGGTCAAGAATGCATATAGCTACAATTGAGGTGATAGCAAATTCCGAGGACAGAATTTTATAAAGGGGGGCGTTTATAACATCCAGATCCAAATTTAATAAGCTTTATAAGTTTGGCAATGGGCCCAATTTTGTTCAGGCTGAAAAGAAGATTATTTTATTGGGCCCATTAACCCGTATGTATTTATTATATGAGGATCTAGTAGTGAGGAGATGGATGTATAGGCCCAAGTATTTTCTGGCCAAAGCCGATTTTATTTTTTGACTGTTAAATTCGTGATTGGAAATCAGCCCCATTTATGACTCCTAAATGGATCCAGAGAATAGCAACATATTTACCCTAGAACTCCTAGCCATTAGGATTCTTAGAACCCCTTTATCAAAACAAAAGGTGTTAAATTCGTACAGCCCTATTATTAGGTTTTTCAGGTCTCATTAAAAGGACCGTATGGCCTGAAAACTTGAAAAAACAGAGGCTGCTGTGACTCTGGAAAGCTTTTTTAGCAATCCCATGTGATGTTCTTCAAGAAGACCAATACCTAACCCTAGATAACTGCTGCAATTTCAGGAGCCACGGATTTAAGCGTGGTCCACCAAAGTATGTTATGATAAGTTAAACGGTTCCCCTTGTGGCCACAGGCAGTGAAACCAGTGCACAACCCTGCACAGGGGGGTTAAGGTGTGCTGGCCATTAAAGAAACGAAAAGACAAGTTTAATGAGTCATGCATAGTACATTACATGTTTATGTTAGTATATGTATTGAGTATGCACGCTATTCAAGAAAATTCTATGTTTATTATATGATATACTATTTATTGAGTGTTCGACTTATTTTATTTGTTTGTTTTTATGTTTTTACAATGTCCAGGTAAAGAAGATGGTGTTGACAAGCTCACAGCCAAGCATAGTTCAAGTGTCAAGGAATTTTCAGACTTAGGCCTCCTTTGATTTCACAAACCTTTCATTCCATCTCATCCCATCTTATCCCATCTCAATATCTAAACACCATTCAAACACAAAAAAATCTCAATTTCAAATTTGCATATAATCATTACCTAATTATTACAACTTTCCCAAACTTCCATACAAAACACAAAAAACAATTAAATTTTTTCAAATATAAAAAAAATATATATTAATAAATAATATTCTAACAATATTTTAACTTTATAATTTTTTATTCAAAATTTTCTCCCCTTTCCCAAAATCCCATAAAAATCTTAACTCAAACTATTTCACTACCATTCACAAATTATCTCACTATTATTCACAGATTTCTCATATCATCTCATCTGTGTAACCAAACGAGGCCTTGTTAAGAAGTGTTTTTTTTTTCCATTAAAAGATCAGTTTTAATTTTTCTTGCTATGAGACTATATTTTTATGTTATGTTTTTGGGAACTTATTTCCGATAAACTAGGTATATTTATGAAGCTGGGTCTCTTTACCAAGCACAGTAACAAACGTATGTAACATTCCTTACCTACGGGAAAGAGGTGTTACAGTTATTTTTTGGTAATATGAGCAGCTCAATATTGGTGAAAACGCTAGGCGTAGCTAAGTACAAATGGCGTCTAGAGCCTAGGTGCAAACCGCAAACTCTTAGGCACACATTTTTAAAAAATATGTACAAGAACAAAAAAAATCATAAAGGACAATAAAAAAGTTTTAAAAAGTACGATGGCAATATGTTTAGCCTATGAACTCAATTTATGAGAGTATTACGCAACATGAAAATCAAGTAATAATCTAATTACATAAAATTTAAGAATAGCATTTTATATAACTCTCTTGGGTTTTACTAAATATGTGTATCTAAGATATTTGATAACTATAATCAAATGAAGTACAGTTTCAGTTTTCGTTGTGGTTTTTTTAGTTGTGGTGTTTTCTATTCTGTTGGTAGTGATTCGTTAATGGCTTTTCATTCATGAGGAGATTAGCGTATCACTGAAACATTAGGGTTGTATCGTTTGTGGGTTGGTTTAGATGGGGTTGTGCAATGAGGTTTTCATTGACCAGAAGCTTTTTGAGTTCAGAAAGGAGAACGCAAGGTGGTGGAGGATTATAGAGAGTAGTCACCGTGCAGTGAAATACATTTCTGTAGATTTTGAATCACTGGGTTGGCTGGGTTCTAAGGTGAAGGAATGTGCAATAACATTGGGCTCTCATGAGTTTATGAGAACTCATAGAAAATGAGACATTGTGTTAATAGTGAGGAAGAGACGTAATCACAATGGTAGTTTTATCTCCCTCTCAGAATTTGGTCGTGATAAGAAGAGAAGTTTGCTTGTGATTCTGGAAGGGAGGAAGGGGGAGGGGTGGAGGAACTTTGGAGATACTTTAATGGAGCTTTTCTCATCCTCTGTTTCGAGCACGAGTACATCCCAGGCAGTTTTTGCAAAGAAGAACAAAGGGGATGGTGGTGCTCCATCGGCGTGAGCAAGAGGTGCAATGTCGTATAGTGAGGTGCTAAAGAAGGTATTGCCTCGTGCTGTGAGAGATGTGGTGCCAGGCGCAATCAATTCAAAGGATGTGCAGAGGTATGGTGGAGAAGACATCAGACTGTTGGGGTTAAATGAGGAAAGTGGTTTCAGGATGTTAATTGGCTTTGAGGAAAAAGTGGGCATCGTGTTAGAAGAAATCAGTTTCTTAAAATGGTGCGTTAAGGGCAAGGCTGAGCTAAAGGATGATATGGGCCGAAAGAGTGGGCCTTGTCCTACAGGTATTGTGTTGGGCCATGGAATGGGTCAGGCCTCAGGCCCAAAGAAGGCCTGGAGGGCAGTGGCAAAAGAGGTATCGGGTCAAGCTTCAGGGTCCGAGATATCGGGCCAGGAACTACGTCAAGCTCCTGCGGCGCCGATAAGCACCTTACCGACAACCCTACCGGCACAGAAATTGCCGACAACCTTCGTCGATCATCCTAGTGAGCCGGTAAAGGTGTTCCGACGGGAGGATTTAGAGGAGGGGGAGATTTTGGTGGACCCGTTAGTGCAGGAGAGCTTGAGAAATGCTTTTGCGTCCTCGGCACTAGGGATGTTGGTGGAGAATGGGCATTCTAAGCCGTGTGTGGTGGTCGAAGGCTCTGAGGCTATGCAGGTGCAATCTATTTCGCTGGAAAGTGGGATTTCATTTCAGGGTGAGGTTGTGCAGGTGCAGTCTGACTCTCCGTTTGGTTCCACACCAATGGAGTTGAGTGTTCTTGGTGGGATAATTTCTGTGGATGATATTCCTCTTCAAAATATGGCTTCAAGTGGTGAACCAAATAGTTTGAGTGGCTCGAAACTGCTTTTGATTCCCAATAACAGTGTTGGTGAGGAGGGGCTCTTACTCCTCTGTGTACACTCCCTCCCAGTTCAGATTATAGGAGTTGCTCGTCGAATTGGATTTTTAAAAAAGTAGAGGAGTTATAAAATATATTTGGGGTCTCTTTTGGAGGTTATGAGGATCAATTTATGGCCCTTCTTGTGGCTATTGAAGCTAGTCGTTCGAAATCAGCTACAAAACAAGACAGAGAACTTAAACGTTTAACATGCTCCATCAATTATAATATTAAGGATGGGAGTAGTGGAAAGGTTAGACCGAAAGGGAGGGGAAAGTTAAGTTTTAATGAAGCCTAAGATTGTATCATGGAATGTACGAGGTCTCAATGATAGCAATAAACGTCTTCGTATCAAAGCTTTATTGAGGTTGTGGAAAGGTAATGTGATATGTTTGCAAGAAACAAATTTGGGTTTGATTGATAGAAGATTTGTGCATAGTATATGAGGATGTTCGTATGTGGGTTGGTCCTATTTGGCCTCTCAGGGAGCATCAGGTGGAGTGTTATTAATGTGGGATAAAAGAATGGTTGAGGCGATTGAGGAATGTGTTGGTGAGTTTTCGGTTTCGGTGTTATTCAAAAATGTGAGCGATGGGTGGGATTGGGCTTTTGCAGGGTCCTATGGTCCCAACATGGATAGAGATAGGCGAAGGTTGTGGGAGGAGTTGGCGGGAATATACTCTTTATGGGATGTGCCGTGGTATAGGTGATTTTAACATTACTCGTTTTTCTAGTGAACGATCGGGACATCATCGGCACACACTGGCCATGGCGGAATTTTCTGAGTTCATCTTTGACATGGACCTTATGGACCTTCCCTTGGTGGGTGGTGAGTACACATGGTCTAACGGCCGTACTTGGTCGAAGTTGGATAGATTCCTTATCTCGCCGTTATGGGAAGCCCACTATTCAAAAGTAAGTCAGAAAAGGTTAGCTCGAGTCAGCTCAGACCATTTTCCCATTCTCTTAGATTGTGGGGGCATTCACGAGGGTCGCCGGTATTTCAAGTTTGAGAATATGTGGCTTAAAGTGAACGGGTTTGTAGAGTTGGTGAGTATTTGGTGGGCATCGTACCAGTTTAGTGGTACTCCGAGTTTCATTCTTGCAGGTAAGCTGAAGGCACTAAAACAAGATCTGAAGAAGTGGAACTTAGAAGTTTTTTGTCACACTGACAATCAAAAGTCCACTTTGTTGGAGGAATTGCAGGAGTTAGAGGGTAAGGAATTATTGGGAGGGGCCTCTGAGGAGGAGTTATTGAGGAAAGTCACGGTTGTGGCAGAGTTGGAAAGGGTTTTGTTGTCAGAGGAGACATCATGGCGCCAAAAATTCCCTTTGGTTAAAAGAGGGTGAAAGGTGTATGAAGTTCTTTTACAAAGTGGCTAATTCTCATCGACGTAATAATGCGATCGAGTCGCTTCATTTAGGTACTCAGGTGCTATCCTCTTCCGCTAAACTAGAAAGTCATATTGCACATTATTATGAGACTCTTCTTACCGAATCGGTAACTTGGAGGCCAAAGCTTGATGACTTATTGTTTGAGGAAATTGATCCGCAACTTGTGAGTGTCTTGGAGAGACCTTTTGATGAAGATGAGATTTTCAAGGTCATCTCTGGTATAGCTAAGGACAAAGCGCCGGGTCCGGATGGTTTCTCAATGGGTTTCTTCCAAACTTGTTGGGATGTGTTGAAAGGTGATGTCTTGCGGGTGTTCAGTGAATTTCACACTTTTCAAAAGTTTGAAAAATCACTTAAAGCGACTTTTATTGCGCTCATTCCCAAGAAACATGGGGCTTCGAGTATTGAGGATTTTCGTCCAATAAGTTTGTTAGTAGTGTCTATAAGATTATTTCAAAAGTTCTTGCTAACCGGCTTAGTCCAGTTTTGGAAAATATTATTTCAAAGCCTCAGAATGCTTTTATTTGAGGGAGACATATACTTGATTTGATGCTCATTGCAAATGAGAGCCTAGATGCTATATTGCGGGAGGGAAGCTCAGGTATTCTTTGCAAGCTAGACATGGAGAAGGCTTATGATCATGTGAACTGGGAATTTCTTTTGTATTTGCTTAAGAGGTGTGGTTTTGGAGATAAGTGGATTTCTTGGATGTGTCATTGTATTTCAACGGCCCGTTTTTCAGTGCTAGTTAACGGCACTCCTGCCGGTTTTTTTTATAGTTCGAGGGGTTTGCGACAGGGGGATCCGTTATCTTCTCTTCTTTTTGTCATAGTTATGGAGGCGTTGAGTATGATGGTGCAAACTACTGTTGGTGGAGGTTTTTTATCTGGTTTTCAGGTGGGAAATGGCTTTGGTAGCCCTTGTATCATTTCACATCTCCTTTTCGCAGATGACACTCTGATTTTCTGTGAAGCGGATAGGAGTCAGGTCCAAACTTTACATGCATTATTACTTTGTTTTGAAGTAGTGTCAGGGTTTAATGTAAACCTTAGCAAGTCTGAGATGGTTCCAGTGGGTGTCGTTCCTAATATACGCAGTCTAGCAAGTCTTCTGGATTGTAGAGTGTCCTCTTTCCCAATGAAATATTTGGGTCTTCCGTTATGTGCAACTTTTAAGAGTAGAGCAATATGGGATGGGGTGGTAAAGAAGATAGAGAAAATGTTGGCTAGATGAAAATTTGTGTATTTATCGAAAGGGGGTCGTCTCACTCTTATCAAGAGCACCCTCACTAACCTTCCCACTTATTTTTTATCTCTCTTTCCTATGCCTGCAGGGGTGGTGAATAGGATTGAGAAACTTTTTAAGGCTTTTTTATGGGGAGGCATAGGGGAGGAGAAGAAATTTCATTTATTTAATTGGAAGACAGTATGTGCCCCAGTTGTGTATGGGGGGTTGGGTGTTTGTAATTTGAGAACATTTAATAAAGCGTTATTGGGGAAATGGTTTTAGAGATATCATTTGGAATGAGGATCTTTGTGGAAGGAAACTATAGATGCTAGATATGGTGTTATCTAGGGTGGTTGGTGTTCCAAAGAAGTGAGAGGGGGGCATGGAGTGGGGCTATGGAAGTTTATAAGGAAGGGGTGGACAAGCTTTGTAAATCATATTCGCTTTGTTGCAGGTGAGGGCAACCGAATCAGTTTTTGGTGGGACGTGTGGTGTGGAGATCATGCATTGGAAAGGGTGTTTCCGGCTTTATATCATATTGCAGTTAATAAGGAGGCTTTAGTGGCGGATGTGCGGTTATTGGTTCATGGTTCGCATCAGTGGAATATTCAGTTTAATAGGGATATTTATGATTGGGAATTATCTATGGTTTCAGATTTTTTCAGTTTGCTACACTCCTTAGGGACTACTATGGCACAGCATGATAGCTTGAAATGGAGGTTTCAGGATCAAAAGAAATGCACAGTAAATGTGTATTATAAACTCTTGATTACACAAGATCACACCCCATTCCCTTGGAAGAACATTTGGAGGTCTCGTGTGCCCTCTAGAGTTGCTTTCTTTGTTTAGAATGCCACCCTTGGGAAGATCTTGACCACGGACAACTTGAGGAAGAGATGATGTGTAGTGTTGGATTGGTGTTACATGTGTAAAAAGAATGGAGAATCGGTAGATCATCTTTTACTACATTGTGATGTAGTGAGGGGGTTGTGGGATGAGATTTTTCGAAGGGTTGGTGTGGCTTGGGTAATGCCTATGAGGGTGGTGGATTTGATGGGTTGTTGGAGAAAATTGCAGGGCAATCATCAAGTGGCAGCAGTTTGGAGAATGATTCCGTTGTGTATCATGTGGTGTATTTGGACGGAAATGAATGCATGCTGTTTTGAAGACAAGGAACGAACAATGGTGGAGCTGAAGAATTTTTTTCTACATACTTTATTGCTTTGGTTTTCAGCGATTGTATTAAATGGGGATGATATTCATGAATTCTTATCTTTAGTTCATCGCTCTTAGAATGCATTTAGGTGTTCTATTATATACTTCCTGTGTACTTGGTACTTGCCTATTTCATTCACATCAATAAAGTTTATCTCTTACTTATAAAAAAAAAATAATCAAATGAAAGTCCATGGTTGAATCAAAATATACTATAAAGATTGGAAACAAACGTTCACGAATTGTAGGTATTGACTTCTATGCTAAAATAAGCAGTAAAATATCAATCCATCTAGAAAGTCAGCTTGGACTATTATATCCGATGCAAAGCATATATATCACATATGAAAACATGTGGCACAATTATATGCAAATGATCTTCAATTTAAGCTAAATAATTAAGAATGTTTGTTTACACCATTTTCTAAGTCTTCAACTGTGACAACTGATATTTATTTTTATTTTTTAAATTATTACAGAGCAATCTTTTGCATAAGATTCAAAGCATATACATCACATATGAAACATGTGGCACCATGATATGTAAATGATCTTCCATATAAGCTAAATAATTATGAATTTTCGTTTTCATCATTTTTTGGGTCTTCAAATAATATTTTCTTTTCTTTTTCAATCAAAAAGCATGCTTTTGTAAGAGATGTAAGAGAAACACTTCAGCCTTTGCTTTTGCCAACACTAAATAAGCACTAAAACGGTAAAAATGTAACAGAGCAGAGCATGCAGTACCTCCATTGTCATGTTCAAAGCGTTTCCACGACTTATTAGGAAATATCCCATGCGTCACATAAGCACTAATTTTTGTTGCTCCATGGGCAGCCAATACTCTCTGAAAGAAGATAAAATTATGCATTTCATAAGAACAATCTGAAATTCATGGCAACCATTTATTTTTCCATGTTAAGGTGCAAGTTATTAATGGTCTAGAAAACAATTCAAGCACATATACCACTTGGTCCTGGTGGCAGCTATAACCCATACGTCTCAGTTGATGTACACAGATACTACATAAAGCAGCAGGTAAGAACACTTGTGGAAATACTAACCATGAGTTTTTATCAGTTACCATTTTTTGAAATAAACAATTCAGCAGCAGCAACCTTCAAGCAGTTTTAGAGACAATACAAGTAAATCAGAAGTTATCACCCCATTAAAGATATACCTTTTCGGAGATCAGCCACACAAAACAGCATTATTTATCCGAGTCCCCAAGTTGCTGTTCACAAACCAGTAAGACCTTACCCCAAAGATTTTTTTTAAAGTAAATCTTACCCCAAAGATCCACGGCCATCTAACCAAATCTAGTTTTTTTGGCAATATCAATATATAACTATTCATTAGAATTATAGGCCTCTATATCAGTGCCTCATCTCACATCCCTTTCGACCCACTTCTTGTACTTAAAATACCTTCAAATGATCAATTCAATTCATCAGCTGTTTCTCCTGACCAAAAAATTGATATAATAAGATTCCCAATCAGTATTCGAATTGGTTTAACTTCTATTGTGCAGGTCTAAATGGAGACATTACAAACCATGGAAATACAAGAGAAATACCAGACGAAAAAAAGGAATCATGTGCATGAATTACTTACCTGACATTCAACAAGAGTACCACCTGATTGGACTAAATCATCAACGATCACGACATGCCGTCCTGCAGGATCTCCTTCCTTGATACGAACTATTCGTTTGTCTCCTTCCCGAACTTTAGCACAAACAATCTGCAAAACAAATGTATGATATAGGCAACTAGAACACAATTAAAGGTGTGTAGTCAGAACCAGAAAACAGATGCAAGCATCTGTGTAAAAGAAATTAAGGAGTTGAAGTGCATGTTTCTATATTTACTCCTGTAGCAAGATCTCAAAAACCATTACATGCATATGATATAGGATTCAAGTAGATTTAACAGACATTATTCCCTTGGGTAAGCTGGGATGACGGAAGAGGATAGAGAATTTCCATTTGCTCCTAGCTAAATGGGCAAACTGCACAATCATATCCATCACTTTCTTTCTTATTTTTATATACACATTAGAAATTCAGAGAAACACAACTTTTATGAACATAACCAATTTACCTTTTCATGGATAGACTCTCAAACTGTTAACCATATGTCACTAGGGGACCCTGCAGGATAAAAACTGAGCTACAGCCCATTGGCATATCCATTCTACATATGCATTTTATACACGGTTAGAGAAGGTGTCTTGGAAGCAAATAATTGCTGTCAACACAAACCTCAAGCAGCCATAGCTGCTAGAAATAAAAAAAATTAATAAAAAATGCTCAAATGTATTTCTCTGGTCTTCTCTGGAAAATGATAAAAAAAAAGGGACCTCAATTCTTTTTTCTGCCTCACATGCATGAGAAGCCCATAAAAATAATTCATTCACATAGTTTCATTCTAGATGGATTTTCCTCAATCATTGTATCCAAAACTGGGGGATTTGGAGTGTCCAACGTAGTTATCAGATCCACAAACTTGACATAAACAAACAAAAGTAAACAATGAAAAAACCTACATGCGGTTAAAAATAATATATTTATTTCTTTGGTGCACTAACTTATAAAAAAAAAAAATCTTTGCACTATATCAGGTTAACTGAAGTAAAATAAAAAGCATCAAATTTATACATAAAAAAGGCAAGCAGAAGTAGTTAATATATGCTTATGCATGATTATAGGCGAAATACAGCATCCACGTTAAACAGGTACATTTATAATACCATTGGGAAGTGGTGCAGCTGCTTATGAAATCGTTTCCAAGCACCATCATCTGGAAAAGCAATGGCAATCTGAAAAATGAAGAAATCAGCATTCATTGTCACAAAATTGCTCCAAATTAATTACACTCATCAACATCTTATCTCTAGGATTCCGCAATTTCCAAGTGAATTTCAATTTCAGAACAAATTCACCTAAGACGATTGACTCTAGATCCAATCTTTTAGAGAGAGAGAGAGAGGAGAATTCTATTGTGAAAGAATAAAGGCAAAAAAGTCCAAATCAGTATTTTTCAGCAAAAGAACATCACAGGAGGAACATTTGTAACATAGTTTGGCCACTAGTACCAATGTTTGGGAGAGGGTTGAAACCATCAGAGCAAAGAACAACATTCTGAGGACCTTTCCAGCATAGAAATAATAAAATTTGCTATGTGCCCAACATCCTAATTGTTTGTGTGGATAGCTCAGAAAACGTTGTCTCTGGGTTATATACATGTGTAGCCTTCACCATCTTAGTGAAATCATAAATAACAACCCCGTAAACAGGGAAAAAATCAATCCCACTAATATGAAGCTCTAATATTAATCTCATAAAAGCCCAAAAATAAAAGAGACTAAAAAAAATCTTACATTGTCGGAATCAGGGAGCTCTTGGAGCCTATTTTTAAGCAAAGGTATCCCGCTCTCAAAGCAAGGAAGAATATTATCACCAAAGTAGAACCTCTCCTATAGTACAACAGTATAAAGATAGCAGGTGGTCAGCCATATCTAAAAAACTAAAGCAGCTAAAATAGCCGAACAAAAAGAAAGGAACCCAAAACACCATATCACTCATTGACTGAAAATAATTTTCGTACGCATTAACATTGACAACTATTCTCTACCTAAAATAGCCCATTGGCCCCTCCCCCCCTTTATAACAACATCGTATAGAGCGTGATTGTGGGATCAAGAGCCACTGGACTAGTAGTTACTTACTGACAAAAACAAAAACTAAAATCTGTAACTATATGGTAGAAACCTGCAAAGCATGGATATCGAAGGTCACAAGGCTGGTAGGGCCTCCCCTCGAAATTGGTATGTTTGACAAAATCCTAGCAAGAGTGAAAGCAGTTGCAACATCTCCTTCGTCCTCCATACGCTCGGAAGTTCCCGTGGGGAAGAAAGGAAGGACGAGGGTGAAAGATGAGATGAATAATTTCGGCAACGCATAGACGACAGAGAGCTGCTCAAAAATAACTCCGGGAGAACTGAACGAGGCCAGAAACGCGACATGCTGTCCACGGATACCTTGAGCATTAGGTATGAACAAGTTGGGGAATCCATCGTCAAATGTTCTAAACCATAAATTGCCAAAGGAAAACAAAAAGAAAACATGTCAGACACAAAAAGCCAGAGCCCACTTCAATGTCTTGTTGTGGGTCGGTCCCACAAGAGGGACTCACGAAAGCTAAAATCTTCGAGGCGGAGCAATAATGTAGTACCAAAATTGTTCCCCAAAAAATTGTTCCGAAATGGAAACGAAAGCCTTACCTCCAGTTAATGCCACGGAGCTCAATCGCATCTGACTCGGCGGCGACTCTCTCGGCCAGGGCCTTGGTCTCGGCGCAGTAAAAGAGGCAGACCTTCTTCACACCCCTCGCAGGGGGATCGCGGGCAGCAGCGGCAGCCATTGGCACCGAAGAGGAAGAATGGGAAGAAGGAGAAGAGTTTCCGATCACATGAAGCGGATCGGTCCAATTCCGGGGCTTGTCGAATTCGAAGCTGGTGATGTCGCATCTAATGCCGTGGCTCACAATCTTCTTCGAGAATTTGAGTCCCGAGGATCGAGGAAGAAAATCGATCGGGCGGGTAGGGCGAGAGAGTTTAGGGCTTTGGAGAGAGGGCCGGGACGAAAGGAGTCGAGTGGCCGCCATATGGCAGTCAATGCTGCTGTGGAAATGTTATGAGGGAGACACTGAAGCACACCGTGCTGATTGTTCCGTTGCGTCTCCGTCTCTGAAGGCGATGACTATTTGTGTCCTGAATCCGAAAATATCCGTCTTTGAAGTAAAACGTTTTCCGCGCTTTTGAGCGGCATACCCTGTGGAACTGTCAAGCTTTTGTCTTATCACGTTTTTTTTTTTTTTAGTTATTATATACATAAAATAATTATATAAAATAAATTTATAAATTAATATAATTTTATAAAATTTATTAAATCTATTTTATAATAAAAAAAATTTTATAACATAATGTATTATATCAAATTATATTAATTTATAAATTTATTTATATATAATTTCTTTATAATTAAAATATTTTTATTTTTTTTAATAAATACTACTTTTTGTTTGATTTGGAAATCCCAGCCACTTGATCTTGTACCCTTCTTCTAATCGTGTAGTTTGTCTTATAAAACAAACTAAATGATATGTTTATTCATATTAATATACAACTCATTTTTTAAAAATTTATATAGATAACGTTTAATACTATAAAATCTAAATGATATGTTTATATCTCTCCAGAATTAGACTATTTAATTTTGATTACACAGTTGGAGAATTTATATAAGAAAAAATCTATTTATCATTTATTTTCTTATTATTTCATGATTTAACATCAAATGATAGGTTCACAATTGAAATATAATAAATAATCTCTAATCATCTAAAATCAAATCATGAAATGATAAAAAAATGATAAATAACATTACTGTTTATATAATGTATCTATTTAAACCCAAAGTGCCACTTCTATCACAATTTGCCTTGTCCTTCGAGAGAATGAAATGCCACCACTTTTTTCGTCCATCTTAATCAAAGAGGTCAAATTGAAACTGATAGTTTGGAAGTCGTATGCAAAAAATGGTTATAGTTTGAGGAAGTAAAATTTGTTTTTTCGAATATATATTTATGACATCTGAAAAGACAATAATACATTTTGCACCTCAAAAAATATCATCACGTTTTCAATTTGCAAACCAATCAACCAATTAAGGCCATCACTTTCGCACCACGACGTGATCATTAAGATTGGAGATGGCCCCACTTGTTAGTTTTCTCATAAGGAAAATTACATAATATTAGGGCTGCAACCCGACCTGGTAAAGTTGGTTTTGTGTCCGACCTGACCCGACCTAAGAACCTTTATCTAAGGTGTCAATCTGAACCGACTCGACCCGAACAAAATCAAATCAGGGTCGAACCCGTATGAGCCGACCTTTAAAAACAAGGTCGTTTTCATGCTTCTTAAAACGAAAACCGATTCGCTTAAGGAAAAAAAATGAAAACTGATCCAATGATTTACAAACCACGGGAGTGGAAGAGAGAGAAGGGATCTTGGAATCGAAGGAGAAGATCTCGAGCTAAGATGAGGCATCCCCAAGCCTCAACCTGCCCATGTAACAACCGGGCTTTAAGCCCAGCCCGTTGGAGAAGCCCAGCCCACGAGCAGCATGTGTTAGTCAAACGGCGTCGTTTGGGTGAAGGGATTAAATTCCCTTGCACTGTTTTTCTTCTTCTTCCGTTGATCCCTTTGTTCTGCAATTCGGTCTACAGCTCCATGTTTTCCTCCATTTCTCGTGCAACTGCTTCCCACGCCCACGCCCCACGATTTTATTTGTTTCGGTTCCGCACATGAGTGTCTTCCTCATCACATTTCCGAACTAATCAGACTCTATTGCGCGAACTGGTGATTTTTCACCTTGGCTGGCGTCATCTGGTTTTCGTGGGTCGCAACCTTCTGGTTCTTCGAAGGTGAACAATCGGCCCCTCTTTCTTTTTCGGTTTTTCTTCTTCCACCCATTGTTTTCTTTGTACCTCTTAGATGATTTTGTAGTTCTTTTTTTTTCCTTCCTTGGGTTTCGGCTGTGTGCAGTTTTCGTGTGTGCCTAATATTGTCTTCGTTGGGGTTATCCTCTGGAGTAATTGTTCATCTCTACTTTCGGTAATTAATCCGCCTACCCTTTAATATTACTCTTAATTTTATTCTTATACTTGCTATCACACATTCCATAAACCATTGTAATTCTTCCCTTCGATTTGTTCTATCACACACACACACTTGGTTGGCCGTGCATTACACTTGGTCATTTTTTTTTTCCCTGTGCGCAGACCATTAATTTCTTTCAGTAGAAATTTTTGTGACTTTTATTTTGGGTTGATGTATTTTAATTGTTGGAGCAGTGGAGTGTGTTAGAATTAAGGATGTTGAGGAGTATAATCTTGGGTGTTTTGTGAGTCGATTTTGAAATATTATTTGAGACTTTTTGGTGTAAAATGATGGGTGTTTTGGAACTAGTTGTATTGAACTTTTCTGCAAGTTTTGAGATTGTTAAATGAGTAGTATTGATGTGTGCACTGAAATTGTTTTATTCGAAGGTTGGAATTGAAGTTTGGGTTGGATTATGTTTTAATTATTGGAGTTGTTGTGGTTGGTCTTGGAAATAATTATAGTTGGTTGGTGTTAATAGAAAGTGGTGGTTGTTTTGGGTTATAAATGCGAATGATTTGAAGAGAATGTTGTTCGGGTTTAATTGTTAGATAGTTATGGAGTTGTGAAGGGACTGTTTTGATTTATTATTCAATAAATAGCAGTCTACTAGATTGGTTATTAAATGTTGGATATATGTTCTTTTTGTTTAGGTGGTGTTACTATTAGAGTTCCGGCTCAAGGTGTAGATAATACAAAGAAATCAGGTAAGCGGGGTTCATATACTAGTTTTGCATAAAATAAATAAAAGGAGGTTGACTTTGAGAATAAATGTGTTTATTTTTTTTGAAAGAGATGATCTGAAAACAACCTCAAATATTTATTCTGCATATGCATAAATTCTATATAAGAGAAAGTGTTTTTCTGTCATGACTGGTGTAGACATGAGCTAGTTTTGTGTACTTTATTTCTGAACTATGTAAAAGAGCGAATAAGGAATTCTAAAAGTTTTGTTATGAACAAATGAGAATACTTTGTTTATGTTTATCTCGAACATGTGAAATGATCTGAAGCTTTTCAGTGTTTTGTTTTGATATGATGTGTCATTTGAAAATCTTGGCATGAAGTTCTGATTCCGTATATGTGTGTAACTGGATTTTCGATGAAATCCGTTCTGTTTCTGTTAAGGCCCAGTCACGGGTATAATGGTGGTTTATAACCCTACCACGGGGGTGAAACATGGTATACGGCCCAACCACGGGTATAATGGTGGTTTATAACCCTACCACGGGGGTGAAACATGGAAAATGGCCCAGCCACGGGTATAATGGTTGTTTATAACCCTACCACGGGGGTGAAACATGGAATATGGCCCAGCCACGGGTATAATGGTGGTTTATAACTCTACCACGGGAGTTAAACATGGTATTGTCCCGATGTGTTTATTAAACGATGATATGATTATAAGGTGTCAGTTTAGAAATGCCAACGGATTCTCCCTTTTGGAATAAGTTTATTTTTCTGAAAACTTCGCTCTAATGTTTTTGTACAAGTTTTGTTTCTGCATTCTGAAAGTAAATGTTTTGTTCGGCTTATCAAATGTTATAAATGCTCATATTTACATGCTAGTATATGCTCTCTGCTTGCTGAGTTGTTGATAACTCACCCCGTTAATCTTCATAATATTTCAGATGACATCGATGGCTCAGCTGAAGATCAGTATTAGAGTCTATGGAGAAGATTAGCATTGATTTGTTGTTGGGTATCTCATGATATTAGTGTTGGTGTTGGAGGTTAATTATCTTTCTTAAGTTTGCTTCAATGGATTTAGACGGTTTATGGAGACTATGTTAATGTTTTATTATTTCTAGTTGTTATTTGAGACATGAAGAAGAGTGATTTTATTTGGGTTGTTGGATTGAATATTGGATAAATGAGTTTACTTGATTTATTTAATTGAAATATTTACGTTCGATATGAGATTTGGGAAAATGGATATATTCTTGAATTTGGAAGTACTCTAGCCTTATTAGAGCTGATTATCAGGTTTTATGAGTTAACTCTCCGGACCCTCGGAGTCGGGGCGTTACAGCCCAGCACCAGCAGCCGCAACGACGACAGCAAATATGCAAACAGTAGCGTCTAGCTCGAGCAAAGTTACATTGAAGGCAGAGAACCGAATCTGTAAACGGCATGCTGAATTTGATAAGGGGGAGACCCGCCTTCGTGGAAGAATTTTTCTTGGTATCTCTAATTAATTTCTTTTCTTTCTCCCAATTCATCTCTGGTTTTCATCTCACAAATTTTCTATATGGTGAGCTTGCATGTGGGCTGTGTGGGCAACTAGTGGTTTGGGTCTGAGGAATCAAAGGTCCTAAATAATGATATTTGTTCAAACGTGAGAGGAGAAATAGTGCTAGAAAAATAGAGACAGAACACATTCTAAAGGGTTTCTTCTCTATGGTGTTTTAATGGAGTCTTTGCCATGAGAGAAAAGGCTTTTAATGCAAAAAAGAAAGAAATTGGAAGAGATGAGTATAAAGGGTGCAAAGGCAATGGAGAGGAGAGAGAGAGCAAAAGGCAAAGGATGAACCTAAACCTTCAGAACTTGTGCTTCTTGAGGCATATCAATCGCTAGAAATGGTGAAGCCTTACAGGAGATGTAAGATATGACAGACAATGCAAGATGGTGTCAGAGCCAATAAAAAAAAGTTGCGGGAGTCGTACTCGAACCCATTAACTTTCGTGGCAAGTTTTAAATTTATAGAGTCAGTGGAATTAACACTTGAAGAACAAATCCGATATTAGGCGGGTTGAGAACCGATTTGTAATGACCCGTCATATTGTCGGACGGATCGGATTGAATAAATCGAACCAATCGGTTCGTCGGCCCATGTGCACATGCCTACATAATATTACATAAAGATCACCACTTTCTTGTATACTATGGAGAGGGATTGGAGAATTATTATGACAATTTTGGGTCCAAAATCTTGTCTGTAATCTTTGAGACGTTCCATCTTTTTGGACATTGGAGTATGTATTCACTCATGACCGTTTGTCCTACATTGGGAGTAGTGGTGGGGTGCAGGTGAGGGTTTAAAGCTAGGTAGGAGGGGATTTTATTCAATCTAGAATTTTGTATTTGGAGCTGTAGAGATAGATTTGCGTGCTCATACCTTTGTTGATGAGGCCGTTCGTTCTAAGAATGCTTTTCAATGCCAAGGAGTTTTCCTTACAGGAAGGTGGAGGTGATGGAGGGTTTTTTTTTTTTTTTTTTTAAACAAGTAGTATTCATAATTCAGAAGCAAATTACACAATCCTTATAGTATCTGACATAATTATAGACTAGTAAGGGGAGGTGGTCTTTTCTACTATGAAAACCTAACAAGCAAGGGGGATAAAAATGAAAGGAATGCTTCCATAGAGACTATTGGAAGCTGCCCATTGTGTAATGGAATGCGAGCATCGATTGTGATCTCGATGTATTTTCCTAATGTTCCAACTCTCAAACGATTGCAATAGGATTCTTGTATCCATGGTGATTGGTTCTATGGTCCAATCTGAATTGCCACTTGTGAATCCCCTCCAATTGTGATTTTTTTTTTTTTTTTTATTTACAGATCTTCTGCTTCTTTGATGCCTGTATACATTGCTATTGCCTCACCATGATTTGGATTTTGACTTTTTATGAAGTTAGTTATAACAAATATCAGAGTTCCATCATTTGATCTACAAACAATTGCTATTATACTGCCTGTGGCCCTGTGCTTCTAACAACCAAAT
Organism: Juglans regia; assembly: GCF_001411555.2. NCBI lineage: Eukaryota > Viridiplantae > Streptophyta > Magnoliopsida > Fagales > Juglandaceae > Juglans > Juglans regia. The sequence goes on along the minus strand of NC_049916.1, from coordinate 17,022,728 downwards.
CAGAAGTTAGCAAAAAATTATTTTTTGGTGTAGTCTTCCAATTCTAAGGTTTGCTCAATTGTATATTGTCCTATGCATTGCAATGTTCTCTAAAATTCTTGAGTACTCCATCTACAAAGTTTCCAAAGGTTGGACTGATGGAATCATGCACAATTTTATTTCGTAGAAACCAGATAACATCCATGGCAAGAATCACAAACAATTGAAACTGATGCTCTTCTATAGAACGAATATTAAGGAGTTTTGAAGGGGATAGGATGCATTTTATCCAATTTTGATCTCAAGATCTACAAAATAGGAGATGTTTACGGGCCAAAGAGATTGTCTCCAAAGAATTCTGGTGAAAGGGCATTTCAGAAACAAATGATTAGGAGTTTCTTCTTTAGAGTTGCAGATAGGGCAGTGTGATTGATCATCATTCAAGGAAAGGATATTTTTCAGCAAAGACTTTGTAGGAATGATGTTATTCAGAATTCTCCAAGTTAGAAGCTTTAATCTATCTTGAACCCTTAGTTTCCAAACTACCTGATGTGGGAACACCGGGCCTGAGAGCTGACTTAGAAGATGTCACTCCCCTTGAAAGCTCTAGCTCGTAACTATTAACTCTAGGAAAATTAGCTACTAGGCAAATAACTGATGTAGGAACTCCTTTACAAAAAGTACTAGTTTGAAAGGCTAGTTGGAATTGATCCGCTACGAGATTTACATTATACGCAACAGAAGCAACTGAAGTACTAAACAGAATAGGTATTAGTTTGGTAATGGTTGAATGAGTTCGCTTGATCTTTGTTAATTGGCTTACATTGTTATTACTGTATACTGGTATAGATAGGTAGGAATGGCAGGACTCGTTAAGGTATTTACTTTGATCGATCATATTGATTCTACTATACAAGTTCAACCAAGATGTTAAGTTATCTTTCAACCAAGACTCAAAAAGTAAAGTGACTAGGAGTCATTATGCTTTCGGGGTCAGCTTGGTAGAGTTCTTGGTAGAAAGAGAACTTGATTATATCTCTAACGACATAATCAATGAGAATTAAAAAAAGGAGAATATTAACGAGAGTAAATTATTAATCTCTATCAATAGATCTGCTAAAGACTCAAACCATAAAGTACTTACTATCGGTGCCACGGAGAGATATGTTTTTAGATCTTGCATTTTAAATAAGAAAAGGACGAACATGGTTACTAAGCCGAGTAGAAAGAAGACTCACTACTCAATTCGAAGGCGACACCCCTTGCCGCCTTTACGAAGATTTTCCTTCTTTGCTTCTTTTGTTTGAAATAGGACCGGATGGGGTATAATCCGGTTGTAAAGTTAAGTAATAAGTAAGAAAGAAAAAATCATGAATCAAAAAGCAGGAAATCGATACTCACCAAAACAAAGCGTCTACTCTGCTCTGGCTTCTTCTCTTCCTTTACTTCAGGAATTGAAAAATCTGCGTACCCAAAGGAAAAGATTGAAGAAGCCTTCATAAAGTAGGGCGTTTAATTCTTCCTAAACACTAAATGGAGGAAGGAAGACAATTCTTTTTAGCTAAAGATAGTACACCTTACCACAGATAGCTAGATTTGACATTCATATGTATCATACTAACTATCTTCTTTACACATAACCTCTGTGGCACATATGCACTGACAAAGAACAATCAGTGTGGTCGAGTTGGATCCGCACTCATCTGATTAGTATCAGTATAGCTCTGTAGTGAAGACCACGTGGTCGTATTACTATATTTTATATAGGGGTGCTACTGACACCATACGATGCGGAGTAGCCTCCTCCCCGTCCCCCGCCCCACATGGGCCAGGGGTTGGGTTTTCACTACATCTGGAATTAATGCTTATTGTTATTATAAAGATATTTTTCTAGTTGCGGTACATGGTGCAATATCAAAGCATGTGGTAACCCCTTGATTTGGTCTTAGATAGTAGATATTAGAGTTCTTTTGCAATATGTTGTATGTATGCTTGGTAGAGGATTTGTAGTGAGGTAGGTAGCTTCTAATAAGCAAGTTATGCTAGATACAGTTGTAGAATACACAAGCATTGCACAATCTTTTTGTAAAAGAATGAGATCTACTATTAAAAAATAAATTTTTTTTTTTTCATATGAGTATCGTATTTACTCATTTTTTTTCAAAGAGATTGCGTGACGCTTACACACTGCATGACTACAAATATCATTTCTCTAATAGTAGATGCAACATTGAAACAAATATTAGAAATATATTGCAAGAAGCCCACTATGCTTGTGTATTCTGATTAGAATAAGAAACATCTAAGAAAAATAACTCGACAGAGATCAAGGTTAGACAATTGTTATGATTTGAGAGCTGTTGCATGTTTATCTCTATCGCATTGAAGCTCGTATGAAAGTTTGTTGTTGGAAGTGGGGGGTTTTTTTTTTTTTTTTGTGGGAGGGATGGGGCATGAAGAGAATTTTGAGTTATTCTTGAAACTCCCCTAGTGAAGAGTGATAGAAGCAACCGGCCCAGGTGCTGCAGAAGTCCATATAAGAGGGGATGAATGCATATTGGGTTATCCCTGAATTCCTTGACTAAGGATTTCCAATGGCCAATGGATGCGGTTACTTTTCAAATTAATTTAATAGGCGAGAAATAATATTATCAGTCATAAAATTCGTAAGTTCCGTATATTTGTTTGAAAAAAGAATAAATATAATATCTGTATAAAAAAGTCTTTTAATAATATACTCTTATCTTTTTTTAAAAAGAATAAACAATACTGGAATAATATCCTTCATGGATTATCGGATATCTCCTTAAGTAGGGGTGTAATCGATCCAGTTTGAGACAAATTTGAGATCAAATTGGTATGCATTGGTTTTACATTTTCAATGACCGATTTTGCACCAGTTATTCTCCTAAACCGGTACTTTCGATTTTACCTATTCTGGTCTAGTCTAATTTTTCGATTATATAATATATAATATAATGATATATTATAGTATATTATAATATATAATGATATTATATTAGTATAACGATTAATATAGCAGACTATAATGATATAAGATTTTAAAATTTAATGTTATATTAATTAGTAATTTATCATATAATATAAAACTATTTTATATATAATTATATATTAGATATAATATAAAAAATTCTAATATATATATAAATCGGTCCGGTTCAGTCCAGTCTAATTGAAAAAAAAGAAAAATAAAAATCAGATCGATTTTAATCGATTTTAAAAAAAATAAAATCTGTACCTAATCAATCAAACTTGATATCAAATCAAACTCACCGGCTCAATCCAATTTACAGGTTCATCGAATTTTGTTTTTACACCATTGTCCTCAAATAATATGGTATCCGAAACGAGAGCAAGAAGCATCATCTCATGACATCAATAAGATTTTCAGACAAAAAAAATAAATAAATAAATAAAAGAGAGAAGAAGAAGGAAAGAAAGAAGAAAAAGAAAAAGAAAAAGAAGAAGATTTGCTTGCCTAATTTAGTGGACCATGCCTTTTCCTAGTGTTGTCAATTTTCATTGTCATCTCTTTTGTTTTCTGTCTTGGACTCTTCCGCTGCGTTTGGTTCCTTAACTCATCTCAACTCATCATTACAACTTTTTCAAATTTCAACACAAAATATAATAAACAATTCAATTTTTTCAAATCCTAAAATAATAATAATATTAAAAAATAATATTCTAACAATATTTTATTATCTCAACTCAACTTAACTCAACTCACTTCAACATCTAAACACAACCTTCGTCTCCCGAGTGATTCCATCGGGAACTCATAATGAGAAATACTACTTTGCCGTCCGAAGTCTACGGCTAAGTGTACCGCTTGTCATTTTTAATTTTTTTTTACTTAATAATTAAGAAAATAATTTTAAATATATTAGTAATTTCGTATATATTTTTTTATTTTTTTAAAAATATTTAAATATATTAAAAAAATTTAAAAATAAATTAGCAATACACTTAAAATAGTGCTATTCAGGCGACAGAATAGCACCGCTCATTAATAATAGAGTGGTGATATTGTCTATATGCGTCTATTTTATGTGGCGAATAGGGTAAATTGTACTTTTTTTTCAATTATTTTTTAAACATGTTTAAATATTTTTAAAAAATACAAATACACTAATAGTCATTTTCTTAATCATTAAGAATTTAAAAAAAAAAATTAAATACATGAACAGTTAAAATGATAAACAAATTGAGGAGGCATATAGTGGTCCACCTGCATATGCCGCCTAGTGCAAATTATATTTTTTTTTATTACTTTTTATTACAAATATTTTTTAAACATGTTTAAACATTTAAAAAAAAAATTACAAATACTCCAGGCCATTTGAACTTTGAACTATTCTACAAAAGAGGATTACCGAACAAAAGCATCCAACTTGAAGATGGTATATCAAACGGGGCTACTCTACAATATCGATCTCTTTTTTTTTTTTTCCTTAAAGATCAGACCTTAGAATGCGCCCGTTTCTTGTGATGAATAAAGATCCTATTTGATCCAAAAGACGTCAACATGAGCTGTATGAAAAAGATAATACAAAAGTATACACTAATTATAAAGGGCCTAATGGCCACGAGAGTTGATAGAGATTTTGACATATTTGAGATGATATAGGAAGCTGGGAAGAGCAAGAATTATCTTCAACATGTCGGACTAGTGTATATCCTGGAAAGCTAGGAAGAGGATAAGGCTTGAGAAAAACATAGATGAAATGGCTTGTGACAGCATAAAAAATATGATACAACTTGGAGATTTGATGAAACTTCTTCATCCTTTACATCCTCGAATAACCTCTATGGTCTTCATATTGCTCCATAAACTCATCATTGAATTTCTTGTAACTGTCCATGATTGCAGGCATTTCCTCCTCAGCAGGTAAGATGGTTGTCCTCAAGTGGAAGACCCTATTATATGGAAAAGTACAGTTTAATTCAAAGAATCTATTAGAAACATTTTAAAGATAGGGAGACCTTTATTCAAGGTTACAAAAGATGATATACAAAAAGGCGAGATTCCGTCGGAATATAGCTAAATAAGAAACAAGCCCAACAGGGATTAGAAAAAGAGTAGTTACCCTTCTCTCTGTCCAAATCCTGAGCCAGGGACAGTTGAAATGCCAGTGGCTTCCAAGAGTTTGAGACAATAGAAAACATCAGGAACCTTTCCGGCCCTTTTGGCAGCTTCTATTGCTCTTTGTGGCAAGCGTATTTGAGGGAACGAATACATGGCACCTAAAGACAATTTTCTCAATTCTCAACGATAACCGACCGTTTAATATAGAAAAATCTCAAACATATATGTCCAGAAACATTTTACCTTCTGTAAAATTACAAACCACATTTCTGCAGCTATTAAATCCATCAGTCATTATCCTTGCTCTTCTCCTTAGTGATTCAATAATTCCTTTGCTGCATGTTTTCATGGTACATAAAATAGGTTAGAGGTCATCTCGACACCACTCAAAGAGGTAAGAGGTCATCTCGACACCACAGAGCAGATAAACATTCCAAACATCAATCAGTTCTTACCCACACGAGAGAAAAAGAATAAAGATTTCACTCTTTCTATCCAATGATCTCGTGTTTAATGTAACGATGTAGTAGACCAATAAATTATGAATAACCACAGCGTGTAGCAAAAGCATATACTTCTTAGCTATACCTTTCCCGAACAAATTGCTCATATGAGATATCTCCAGGTTTGGGTGGGTTCACCATCAGCCCCATCTATAATCAAAGAAATAAAAGTAATCTTCTCATTGAGATGATAGGTTATGAATGCAGAACTTGGTGTGCCTTGTTCAATGCAGAATACCACAACACAAAAAAATAAAGTTCGAACTCACAAATATCTGTGCAGGCACATTTGGGCTGAGTGAAACGGAAGCAACTTTATAGATCTCATCAACTGTCTGCAACATTAAGTATTGAAATAAAAAAGAGAAGCTAATACCATTTGGAATGAAGAACTAATTGTGCTGGGATTCCATTCCACATGAGTTTTAGAAGACTATTTTAATTAAGCCAGCATGGTAACAACCAGTTCTTTATGTCTGAGACAGGCATGAATTGGTATTTGCCGACTAACAATAACTATGAGTTCAGAGGCTTCCAGTAGACCACATCCTAACATCGTTTTCTTGTCTTCCTCTCAGTGATTTACAAAACCTCACTATCGTGTCCTTTGTTATTAATTTCAATGCATTTTGATTTCAAATACTCGTAAAGTAATATATGCAAACATTGCCCCTTATCTCAAAAAATCCAGTACATGCAAAAGTTCCCAGTTTGCAACTTAAAAACATGCTCGTGCATGCATAAAGAGACTAAATCAGAGAAAAGTTATAGAGAGAAAAACCTTTGGAGGAATGTTAGTCATCTCAAAGTATCCACCCCGCTGCCCACATTCACCCCAATATCCTTTGGACACAGTGTGGAAAGAGACAAGCTGGAGTTCCTTCCTTATGGGTGGTCCCATTTCCATTAAAACCTTCAGTGTTTAGGAAACTAAATTATATTTATAATTTGATAGCCCATGCTGAAACTAAGACAAAGATAGATCTAACAGCACAAGAATGTATACCTTTCTAGCACTAATAAAGGGGCGTTCATCCTGGTATATGTTCTGCTGATAAACCTCATCTCCAAGCAAGACTAAGTCTTCTTGGTAGCAGAACTTAAGTATTTCTCTCAAATTAGCTTCACTAAGACACTGACCTGTGGGGTTTCCAGGGTTTATAATCACCATTGCCCTTACCTGATCATATTCCAATACATTAGATATTTAGTTGCCGTAACCATGCATTACAAGAAGCAAAGTAAACAGCTTAATTATTTCAAAGTACACACCAGAAGGGAATATGATATTCCAGTATTATATATAAATGGAAGACAATAAACAAATCTTCACAAGGTGAATATATGTACATGGTAATGAAATTACTCTCCCAAGAACCTGCCAAGAAAAATGAGATTTGTATATGCAGACAAGGGCAATTGGAAGTTAAACAGCCAACTTATTTCTGGATCTCTCAAATATCAGCTCATATTCAGGTCCTGCGACCCATCTATTTTTATCAACTTATCAACTCTCAAAATGGTTGCAACAATATTTCACAGAAATTGCTGAGCATATGAATACTAACAGTTATTCCTTTAGAGTGAGCCGCAGCAACTGACTGGCGAAGGTCATTAATGTCGAGGCCCCAATTAGCTGTCTCCTCTAGGTAATATGGAACAAGAGAACCACCGAATAGAGATATTGCAGCCGAGTAAAGAGGGTACTGGGGTACTGGAACCAAAACCTGGTGATACACAAATACTGATGAAAGGAGTTATCTGGGTGGAAGAATTGGGAATCAAAAGCCCTTGAGTAATATCAAGAAATTAAAAAAAAAAAAAAAAAGAATTAAGGGAAAAGAAAAGAGGAAATGGAAGAAGAAATGTGTCAGATAAAGGAGGACAACTATGTTTGCAAATTTATTTGAAATTTGTTATTACCCCATCCCTTTCACCGCGGATGATGGTATTCAAGATCTGCATCACACCTTTGCTAGCACCATCCGTGAGAAATATGAGCTCTGGGTCACTGTCAATGGAGTACAAAACAACTAACCCCTTCAACTAATAACTTGGTAGCAAAATAAAAAATTTTGTTTGTAAAACAATAAATCAAGACCTGTACAAGGATTTATATGGGGCATTAGTACCTTGGATAACCATCACGCCTTTCAATGAACTCTGCCACTTCCTTCCTTATTCCTGGAATACCTCGGGAGTCACTGTAGGCACCTATATTTAACGATTATATGGTTTTTGTTATAGTTCATTAATGAAGTACATGCAAACCAGCAATAAGATGTAAACCAGAGGACTGAGGACTTAAGTGGAAAAATTTTAAAGGGAGAGGAGAAATCTAATAGGAGCATAAGAACTGGAGAGAAAAAGGATTTGGTAACTAAACTGAAAGTGCAGCTTTTAATATTGAGATGATAATGCAGGCCAAAATTTTTTGCACAAGTCTTTTAAGTAGATTACTCCCCACAAATAACAGACAGAGGGAGCCATTTTTTTCTTTCGAGGGGCAGCAGGTGCAAGACCATAAATTGAAATCTAAACACATTGCAATTTGAGTTGTGTTATCTAAGATAGTTCATTATTTTTCTTGTATGAACAAACAGAAAATGAAGGGCAGATCAAAGAGAATACCAAGACCACCCGAAGTTAATGAAAGATAATGTTTTGCTTTTGCAATTGCATCAGCAGGAAAAAGCAGACCAACATTTGGGTCATCTAGTAGAAATGGAGCTTGGCACAGAGCAACCACCTGCAACAGAGCAATTATTTGGTTCAACAGAAACTATGCTGAGAAGAATTGCAAAAGAATTAAATTTAACCAGAATGGGATGTTACAAGAGAAAGAATTCCAAAACTGGGGAAGAACCAAAACTGCATTAAGACATAAGGCAATTGTGAAAACCTGGCGAGGAAATGTCAGTGGCTTCTGTCCTAGTGCATGAGGATTACCAACATTTGTGAAAATAATCTGTGGAAACAAATGAGAATAATGATGACTAGAATAGCATTTAAGATAGTTGCGACTTGCAGTACTACAATATTAAACTCTTGCCCAGAATACAAGAGCTTAAAGATACTGTGCAATACAAAATCATTTTGAATTACTTGTAATTTCCTTTTCCGCAGTTGCGGGGTAAGCATATGGATGTGCATACACAGCAAACATCTACAGGATTTATGAACACAAATCTAATACAGATAGTAGGATATAAAGAGGATATAAATTTCTTGCACCTTGTTCTAGAATAAGAGGATATAAATTTCTATAAAATACTTTGGTGACCCTGTAATTACATCGTATAAAAAGCACTCCTACCCGAATCTCTAGAACAAGGTGCAAGAAAGCAAAAACCTTATGACCAAGTACTAGCCAAAGAGAGTGAGTATGCACACCTTTTTCCCTTCTTTCTGAAGCTCAGAAGCTCGAAGATACAGTTCGCCTCTTACAGCATATTGGACCTTCTTCACATTTTCATTCAGTGACTCGTAGTCTAATGCCTTTGGAGACATGATGAATCAGCAGCCTTCTTACAAATCTCACCTCAACACAAAAGAGGCGAAACAGTACCTGTAAACTCAGTTTCTTAGATGAAAACTTCAATGGAATCATGAGCTAGTAACAAGCCAACATAAAAATGTCCAGGAGAAAAACTAACACTGTAACACTATGAATTAAATAGGATGAACTCTTCGAGTAAGGCTCGAAATAAATCCCCACTTCTTTCAAAAGCGAGAGGAGTAAAAGTACTCCTTTAATTATATCTAAAATATGCCACCCCAAACATGAAATCCCAAGGATGAGTAATAAGGGAGAATAGAAAATTAACAGAACGGATGTTTAAGAACGATACAAACTGAACTAGTACAAGCTATCCATGACTAAAGAGACAAGAAGGAGAATGACTACTGATCAACAATCCTCATCAAAGAAAATCATAGTTAATGAAGAAGGATCAATCCACAAACCCCATTTCTAAACCAAACAGAAATGGATTCTCTAATCGTGACAGAAGGAAAAAAAAAATTGAAAACTTGAATACCCAATTAACAGACACTAATCTCCCTTTAGCACAAATGATGAATTAAAACTCGTATTCGAGGGGGTTTTAATATGGGGATCATTATAGTCGAAGAAGGTACCTGTGAACTAGGCTTTGAGTTTTCCGTACGGGAGGCCGGCTAGCTCGTAGACTCACTGCATGTGCTGTTCTTAAGGAACACAGAGAGATACGCACGCACAAGTTTGGAATGCTACTGTGTTCTCTCTGACAAAAATCCTGAACCCTTTTTTTTTTTTGGTCGAGAAGGGATATGATATCATGTGGCACAAGGTGAACACAGTGGAAGATGGATTTGTTGGAGTGCCTATATATATATGGAACACCAAGTCAAAAGGGATAAAGCTCATGCAACAAGTGTGGCCTAGCTTCAAACTTTGAGTTCCTGGTGGATAAAGAAGCTCGTTTATCACACACTCACTGTCGCACTCTCTCAAGTTTGTTGGCTATTGTTATTCAATTTTTCTTCTTCCTCTGTTTTCGTTGAGAAGTCTTACACAATTTAAGAATAAATTCATTTTGATCTTTATAAAGAGTTACCTCGATCTTCCTATTAGGTATTTTATAGAGAGAAAATGTGTGTTTCTATATAGTATTAGAACAGATTAACCTATGACCGATAATGAGCTCCTGCGACTTATCGATGATGATTGTACCGAAAATATCGGCCCACACGTGAGGGGCAGTGTTGAGACGTCTCACACGACTTAGGAACAATGAGGCAGAGAGGCTTGTAGGAGGAAGAATCTTGAGAGGTCTGTAGAAATATGGAGAGAGTTGAAAGCTATCATGAGGTGGAGATTTGTACCTAGCCACTACTATATAGACCTCTACAAAAAATTATAAAATCTTACACAGGGGTCTAGTAGTATAGAAAATTACCATAAGGAGATGAAAGTGACTATGATTTGGGCTAATGTAGTGGAGGATCGGAAGGCCACGATGACTAGATTTTTGAGTGGGTTGAATAGGAAGATAACCAATGTAGTTGAGTTGCAATATTATGTGGAGGTAGAGGACATGGTACATATGGCTATGAAGGTGGAGAGGCAATCAAAGAGAAAGGGTACAACAATGTATACTTCGGTTTCTAGCACTCATTGAAAACCAAAGTAGAACAAAAATGATCAAGCTGTAACAAAGGGAAAGACCAAACCACCTAAGGGGAAAGATAAGAGAACTAGTAACAAACTCAAGGTAGAATCTCAATCTTTACGAAATAGAGATATTAAATATTTTAAGTCTTTGGGTTCAAGGTACATCGCATCTCAATGTCCAAATATGCGGGTGATGATTATGGGTGACAATGTAGAGGTGATGATTGAGAATGAGGGTGATAGTAGAAGCCCAGGTTGATTGATACTAGTGATGATGATGAAGTGGAGTACCCCATCACAAGTGAATCTCTTGTTGCCAAACGTGCTCTCAATACACAAATCAATGTAGATGATACGAAACAGCAGAGAGAGAATATTTTTCATACTAGATGTCACATCAACAACAAGGTATATAGTGTAATCATTGATGGGGGAGTTATACTAATATTGCTAGCACTATTTTATTTGAGAAATTAAATTTGCCTACCTTGAAACACTCTAAACCATACAAGTTGTAATGGTTGAATGATTGTGGGGAGATTAGAGTAAATAGACAAGTGTTAGTTTATTTTGTCAATTGGAAAATACATGGATGAAGTGGTTTGTGATGTAATGTCTATGCATGCTATGCATATTTTGTTGGGAAGGCCGTGTCAATATGATAGGAAAGTGATTTATGACGGGTTCAATAATAGGTATATTTTGGTAAAATATAATAAGATCATTACTCTTGTACCATTGACTCGAAGATAAGTGTATGAAGATCAAGTGAAATTAAAAATAGAGAATGAGTTGAAAAACACTTGTGAGGCCGAGAGTTCAAAACAACAAGATGAAAAAGAGTTAAAGAAAACAGAGACTGAAAAGAAAAAAGAGACTGAAAGAAAAAAAGAGACTGAAAAGAAACAAGAGACTGAAAAGGAAGGAGAGAGTGAAAAAATGAGAGAAAAATAAAGAGAAAAGTAAGTTTTTATGTTAAGGTAAATTTTAGTACTAACGAACTTGACAAACAATTGCCTAGTATTGTTGTCTATTTATTGCAGGGATATGAGGTCATGATTCATAGTGGTGTGTTTAGTGGATTGCCACTTATTAGAGAGATAGAGCATTACATTGATTTTGTGCCGGATGCGACAATTCCTACCTGACCTTTCTTTGATGAACATGAGTCATTGACATACTTGAATGGACAAGGTAAGTTGAATAGAATGCATGCCAAGTGGGAGGAATTCATTGATACACTTCCTCCTGTAGTCAAATACACACAAGGTAAGGAAAATTTTGTGATTGGAGCTTTAGCAAGAAGGTATGTCATTATCTTCATTTTAGATGCAAAGTTATTGACATTTGATATGATAAGGAATTACATGCTAATGGTGATGACTTTACTAGTGTGTATGGAGCTTGTGAGAAGGCATCGCTTGGTATGTGCTATAGACTAGATTTGTATTTGTTAAGAGAGAATAAACTTTGTGAGCCTACTAGTCTTATTCGTGAGATACTAGTGCATGGATGTGGTTTGTTGGGTCATTATGGTGTAAAAAGGATTTTAAACGTGTAGTGTGACCATGGGTGGGAGTATTGCTTTCTATTCATTGAGTTTGCATATAATTAGAGTATCATTTTGGTGCAAGGAAGACTTTAAATGTATTTCATAAACGTTTGTGTGACTATCATTTGTCATTGTTACATGAATGTTTGTGGAAGTATCATTTGCTCTTATTAGAGTTTGTATATAATAGGATCATGCATACTACTATTTCTTATTCTTCTTTTGAAATTGTTTATGGTTTTAATTCATTTATTCTTTTAGTTTTGATGCTTTTGCTTGTTGACGACAGAAGTAACTTGGATGGGCTTTTCTAAATTCTTGAAAAAATAAATGAAAATTCATATCAAGTGGATCTTCCATGTAAATATCATATTCCTGTTACTTTCAATATTTCTGATCTTTTTCCCTTTGATGTAGGTAGAAATTCGAGGTCGAATCCTTTTGAGGAGAGGGGGAATGATGAACACCAAGTTGAACCAAGTCTTAAAGATCCTTTGCAAGTTTCAGATGAGGCAATCACAGGATCAAGAGCTAAGAAGTGCAAGGAAGTAATGCAAGGATTGGTCCAATCCACTTGGGACAAGTCTAACAAAAGCTGAATATTCAAGATTGGCTTGAAAGAAGAAGATTCAGTGATCATCCACGTGATACAATCTATGGAAGAGTGCAACATAAATTATGACATATTATTATGTTTATGTGATTGAAAGCCTTGGACTTGTTTACTTCATTAAAGAGGCTTATTTTATTAGTTATAGGAATTAGTCTAGAATAATTGGGTTTGATGATGTTTGGCCCACATATATTTTATTTTGTTGAACTAGGGTTTCAATGAGTTATTGTAGCATCATTTTAATCAGTTTATGAAATTTGATAAATTTATTTATTGTGAATTGAGTTTATCCCCTCTTGTTTTTTAATGAACTTTTAAACTTAACGAAACAAAATCACAACCTTTGTGGCGTTCTTCCTTATAATATAGGTTCTTGACATAGGTTCTTTAATGGGTCTAGATTTTCATATAATATAGGTTCTTGAAACGAGTTCCTCAACGGATCTAAATTTTCTATTGGCTTGATTTTGGCTTTCTTGGGTGAGTTTTCAAATTGATTGTGGGTTCAAGGGATTCTATTCCCACGAGTTTATATCAAACAAACTCATCCAGATCTTTATAAGAAGTTATCTCACTCTTTATTAGGTATTTTATGGGGGAGAAAATGGCTGTTTCTATAGTTTTAATGGTTGTATTTCGGCTATATTTGTCAAGTTTCACATTTTTCAAATTTTGGAACTAGAATTGAACTAGTCGGAGTCTCCAACTAAATTTTGGCTTATTTGATAAAGGAGTCATGCTAGCGTGCCCAGCTTAGGCGTGCCCGCTAGCACAAAGTTGTTTTTTTATTTTATTTTTTATTTTTTTATTTATCTTTTTTTAATATTTTTTAATATTTTTAAAAAATAAAAAAATACCAATATACTAAAAATCATTTTCTTAATCATTAAGTAAAAAAATTTAAAAAAATACTTTTACATGAGCAATCAAAATGATGGGTAAACTCAAGCAACATATTAATATTTTCCTTTGATAAAGGGTGGTGCTACTCCTACAGAAGGAGGCCATCAAGAGAGTTACTGAATAGGCAAAATTTTGGTTTCTTTTTTATACTCATTAAACATTTTTGAAAATAAAAAAAATACAAATTCATTAAAAAATACTTATTTTACTATTAAGTAAAAAAAATAAAAAAAACTCAATCGGTGGCCACCATGTGAGATAAGCATTTCTCTTTGATAAATGATGCTTATGATAATATTATCAAGAATAATACTATTATGCCTCCTTAATTTATCCCCTCATTTTGATAGCTCATACATTTTTTTAAAATTCTTTTTCTTAATAGTTAAGGAAGTGACTATTAGTGTATTTATATTTTTTTATTTTTTAAAAATATTTAAACATGTTTAAAAAATGTTTGAAATAAAAAGAAAAAAAAATACAATTTGCACTAGGCGGCAAAAGTGGGCACATGCAAGCGACATAGTAGCACCACTCATTAAGTAATATAGGACCATTTTCTTTTTCAACACTAGACAAAACAAGTACGGGTGGCTGAAAAGATAGTTTATTTCTCGCGTTTATAAGCTGATAATAATTTAATAAACTAACAGCCTGTTTTAATATAAAATGATATTTTGTGAGCTTAATTTTATGAGATATTTTTTTAAATTAAGTATTTCACAATTTGGTAATTTTTATGCATTTATTTATTCTTACAAGAGTCTACATGAAATCCGGTAAAAAATTGGTTTCGCTATCTTATGTTTTGGACCAAAAACATAAAAAAAAAAAAAAAAAGCATTGAAGATTTTTTTAAAAAATGGGGTTTTAAATAAAAATAAAACACCACTAAGAAAATTTGAGAAGTTATAAAAATAAATTGGGAAATTAAAAAAAAAATGTCATTTAAAAATTAAAAATGGTTAGGAAAAAATAGGACTACCTACCGATAGGGTGACCACAAAAATGTAGCTGAATATTTTCTACTCTTCTTTATACAAGTTAAAGTGGCAATGTAGTAAACATAAACTCATAAGAGAGACACCAAGATTTTTTTACATTGAAAACCCTCCAATACGAAAGGTAAAACCACGGGCTTAGTCCCGTTAAAACTTCCACTATCAATAATAATGGGTTTATAGATTGTCTTCTGTAGAACAATATCTAAAAGCTACCAATACATCATGAAGAATATCTATATTCTCAGTTCAACACAGAATCCTCACCATACATATGGAAAACTACAAGAGTGACGAAAATGATTTCACCAATGAGTATTTGTGGAAAACGAATGAAGAGGAATCTCAGTGATCAGCAGTAGTCAAAATGAAGTTGTCGCCATCAGGAACAACATATTGAAATTTCTACGGAATCGAACCACATATGATCTCTCAAGTCTTTGATGGAAGTGTGAGGAGAAATCCTCGTACATGGTGCACATCATATCTTCTTTTCTATCTTTTTCTCTTCTCTCTTTTTGTTCTTCTCACTGTTTTTTCCACGGCTCACTAACACACACCGTTTATCACTTTATATATATAAGACAAAAAGAAAATTACAAAGGTGCCATTAGAGTGGCTTAGGCGGTTTGGCTCACCGGAGGCACCCACCACATCAAATCTCTCACTCCCGACTATGTGAGGGGCTTCCACCAAGCCTTTTTTGCTCTACAGATTTCGATTTTTTGCGTAGGCGACAATCTTGTCATCATATATGACTCATTTTCATGAGTATAGATTTTCTCAATCTATAACTTCATCTCCAATGCATCACGAATCTAGTGATACCTCACATCAATATATTTGAATCTTGAATGAAATGTTGAGTTCTTGTTGAGATGGATAGCACTTTGACTGTCACATTAGAGAATATACTTCTCTTATTTTTGACCCAGTTCTTTTATGAATTTATTCATCCATAGCAACTCTTTACTAGTTTCAGTTATGGCAATATACTCAACCTCTATGGTAGACAAAACAACTCATTTCTGTAGTTTAGATTGCCATGACACAGCTCCCCCTAAATAAGTAATCAAGTACCCTTATGTAGACTTTCTAGAATTAATGTCACCAGCCATATTTGCATCCATAAACCCATAAAGCACATGCTTACTAGCCCCAAAGCACAAACACACCCTGGAAGTACCTCTAAGATACATGAGAATAAATTTCACAGCCATCCAATGTTCTTTTCCAGGATTAGAGAGAAATCGACTGACAACTTCAACAACATGAGCCATATCAGGTCTTGTGTACACCATGGCATTGATTAAGCTACCCACGGTCAATGCATAAGACACATTTTTCATTTCTTCTTTATCTTTCTCACTTGTAAGAATCTGTTTTGAACTTAGCTTCGAATGACCTGCAAGTGGAGAACTCACTGGTTTTGCCTTGCCCATGTTGAACCTTTTTAGTACCTTCTCGATATAAGTCTCTTGAGATAGCCACAACTTGCATTATTTCTATCACGAGAGATCTTCATACCAAGAATCTATTTTGCAGGTCCTAAGTCTTACTCACTTTTCAATTTATTAATTTTTTTAAGAATTATGACCAACTATTAATATTTCATCCACATATAGCAAGAAAATAATAAAGTCATCTTTAGATAACTTTTTAATAAATACACATTGTAGTTTTTATCATACTTATGCTCACCCATAAAGGAACCAAACTTCTTGTACCATTGTCGAAGTGCCTATTTGAGTCCATATGAACTCTTTTCCAGTCAATACATAAGATGCTCTTTGCCCTTTATTGTGAATTCCAATGGTTGTTCTATATATATTTCCTCCTCCAAATCACCATGGAAGAAATCAATCTTCACATCAAGTTGCTCCATTTCTAAATTCATATAAAGCCTAAGACAACTCTGATAGAAGATATTTTTATCATGGGCAAAAGCATTTCTTCAAAATCAATGTATTTCTTCTAACTAAACCCTTTCACAATAAAACGTGCCTTGTACCTTGATTGTGATTTGTTTGCCTCAATCTTCAATTTGAAATTCCTATTATTATTTAGTGCTCTTTTAGCCTTTGGTAGTTCTACCAACTTATAGGTATGGTTCTCATGTAGCAATTTGATCTTTTCTTGCGTGGCTCTTAACTATTCATTTTTCTGATCATGTTGCATATCCTCTTGATAACATTCTGGCTCTCCCCCATCTGAAAGTAAAAGGTACTCAACAATAGGCAATTTAGTGGAAGGCTAATGCTTTCTAGTAGATCTTTGTAACTGAGTTTTTGCAGGTGGTTCTAAAGGCAGTTGGTCTACTTGTTGTGTTGATCTCGTATCATCAATTTCAGGTTCACCACTTTCAACAGTATCAACATGTTCTTCTCATACAACTCCCCCATGCTCATCATGCATCAGAGAAGAAGGAAAGACTAAATCCATATCAACAAGTGTTTCATTAAAAGATAGGTTTTTTATTTTGATTCACATCTTCAATAGTTTGATTCATGTGCATAATCCAGGAAGATGCACTGCTTAGATGTGCCATCAAGCTTGGACCTCTCATTTGTTAGGAATATGAACAAAAAGCCCTGCAGCCGAACACCCTCAAATGCTTGAGAGAAATATATTTTCATGTCTTAAACCCTTTTAGGAATGTCAAAATCCAAAGGAACCGAAGAAGAAAGGTTGATTAAGTCAATTGTTGTCCTCATTGCCTCACCCCAATAGGGAATAGGCAATTTTGCATGAGAGAGCATATACCTGATGCCATGACTTCTGTAGTATTCTTCAAATGGTCCTCTCACCACCATTATCCGCTGGAACACACTTCAAATGTCTTCCGGTTTCTCTTTCAACTTTCACATGTAGTGTCTTGAACATCACTTGGTCTTTAGTTTTTAGTGGAAAACCCCACACTTTTCTAGAGTGATCATCAATAAAAGTAACATAATACAATGCACCACCTACACATTTGGTATTCATAGTCATAGTACAAACATCAGTGTAAAACAAATTAAGAATATCACATTTTTTAGAAGAAGAAAATTTCTTAAAAGAAATTATTCATTACTTTCCCATAAGACAATGAGTACATGACATTAGTTGCATACCTTTGATATTAGATAGGAACTGCTTCTTTGCAAGAATCTAAAGTCTTTTCTCCCTAATGTGTCCAAGCTTCTTATGTCATAGCTTAGTGGAGATTTCATTCTCAACAGCAATAACATATCCCTTGATGAAGCTGGCATATGTCTTGTAGAGAGTATTGACCTTCATTTCCATGGCTAGAATAAGAGAACCCTTATTAAGTTTCCACTTTCCATCTCTAAGATGATTATGGTAGCCTTCATAATCCAATTCTCCAATTGAAATCAAATTAAAACGTATATAGGAACATATTTGACATCTTTGAGAATCAATTTGCACCCAATGCTGGTTTCCAATCACACATCTCCTATGCCCACAATCTGACACTTTGCTTCATTTCCCATCCTAACCCAACCAAAGTCACCACTTGTAGAGGAAGCGAAGAAGTCTCTACGTGCGGTAATATGAAAAGAACCTGTTGTATTAATTACCCAAGTGAAATCCTAACAAGCGACATTAACATGAGCATTATCGCAAATAATGAACAAATCAATATCAAGTGCAACTGTTGCGATTTCGTTTTCTTCTTTCTGCTCCTCACTTTTTTCTTTTAACTATTCCTTTTTAAACTTCTTGCACTTTTTCTTCATATGCCTAAGCTTACCACAGTGAAAACATTTTATCCATTTTCTTGAAGTGGACCTTTCTCTTAACTTGTCACCACTTTTATCACCATTAGGTTTTCTGCTTTTACTACTCCCTTGCTTATGTACAATCCAAAACAAGTTTTATGGTAGACAGCTCATTCAATAATTCTTGAAAACTATTCAGATGCTCTGCAACTTTTGTCCATCCTTGTACTTTAAATTCACAAGCTTTCTTATCATAGAGGCTTTGCTTTGTGCAATCTTTTTCTTATAAAGACTTTATAATTTCACCTAGAGATTGTAAGCATCTACTTCTTTGGCTACCTGATGGAAGACACTTTGATCAATCCATTGCCTGATATGATGTGGCGTCCCCAGCCTCTGCTTGAGATTGGACAGTGATTGAAATACCGGACATGCAACACAAGGATACATACCCCTCATACATGATAGGTAAGATGCAATACTCCTATATATACTAGCAGTATGTAATAAATAATGCATCAGGAATGTAAAGTTCATATGAAACTAGGCAATGCCTAAATTAATTGCCTTAGCACATGGTACCGTAAGAATAAGTATAACCAAACATTACCTTTAACATAACATTCATATCAAAAGTACCCAACGAAAGAAATTTTTATTGTCTCCCAAAATATGGGTAACCAGCAAAACCTTTTTCTCCAAAACAAAGGGATTGATCACAAAAGCGCTTAATTCACATGTAAATCCAAAACATATTTCCTGACACAGGAAAACGGTCATTTTTTTCTCACAACTAGTCGAATTTCTTCATTTTCTCCAAAAATTCAATACTTGTCCCCATTCCTTAATCTATTCAGCTCGTATTTGAACTACAGTGTCTCGGAAATGAGTCGGTCGACATTCTATATCCTATCCAACAAGGAGGGCTCTGACAAACTCTTATTGTTCTTCGGTACCTCCTCTCTGGTTAGGGGTATCATAGTCCTCTTGCATTTCACCATGAGGTGATTGTCTATACCTGTTACAACTTCTACCATTCCAGATGGAGAATGATAGTGGAAACTACCATAATGAGATTTCGAGAAATCTAAGCAAGTAATTATACAACATACAATGATTAACATAAGCATACAAGTGGCAAACCATGGAATGCATGTATGAACATGTACTTGACATATGACGTGACCTAAACTTGACTTACACACTTAACCTTTTTCAAAATACATGTAACAGAATCTTTGAACTTTTCAGAAAACATTCTTTGACATCATTTTCGTGTTGATCATTTCATATCTTATCATATCACATGATTCATATCGTATATCACGTAATCCGTATCATGTGAGCTCATTGCCTTATTTTTATAACATATGGTGGACACAACATAGCTCACCTAAGCATCGCGTGTTCCTGCTAGTTACTGCATCACTAACAGTTTGTACACCGCGGTAAATACGTCTTATTCATAATCATTATAACACGTCAGTACTTCGTCAAGTTATTAGCCTTAATCATGGCACCCACTAGCGTTAGGTGTTACCTCACTCCTACATCATTTCCAAAAAGATCCATTCAAGGCACGTCGATGGTTCTTTGTCGATGTATGGGTTACCACTCCATTCTTAAGCACTCCAGAGTGGACAGAGGAGTTCCACTAGAACATTCCCTTGTCCTAGTATTTGGGGTTGTGATAAATATTTTCAGACACTTTTTTAAAAGACTATTTACCCAAATGCAAGTGACATAAGACTTAAAACAGACTTCTTCTTACACTTGACATGTGACACATGAAATGTCATGCATGAGATACTCAAGCGTAACATAATCAAATCATGGCATGATAACAAAGGATACATAAAATATCAAAACAACTTCATGAACATAGAAGAACATGACTTGGCTGAAACATCAAAAGCATATTAATATGAAAAAATTTCACTTTAACATGTTCCAAACTTGAAATATAATAGATAAAAGTCATGGTAAGGGTGAATCAAAGATTCAAATCATGACAACATCACATAAACCCAAAACACTTAACCATACAATAACCGAATCTTCATGACACATGAAATATCAACATACCCTTAAGCAAAACCGAAACATGTACATGTGAATCATGACATTTTCAACATGGATCCGAAACATATAACCTCTTTCATGATCTTAAACAAAGTCGAAATAAAATATTCAATCAAGTAAAACATAGATTAACAATCAAAGGTAACAATAACAAAGAAAGATTTACACAAATATATATACATGTTAACCAAACTAAGTTGAGTGTTTACTTATAAAAATCCTTCAAGAAAGCACTAGCAAACTGTAAATGGAAGTATAACTTGATAGAAACAAGAGTTTTGAACTCTAATCCGTGTGCATGAGTGTGAGGTTTTTAGGGTTCGTCACTTGTTGTTGGAAATACCTCAACCTTTTGACTCTAGGGTTTTTGAACATGAAAACCCTTCAAGTCTATGTAACCATGGCTAGGTTATGAATATATGAATAGTGTGTGTGTGTGTGTTTAGCCAATTGTCTAGAGGATGTAAGTCCTCAAAATTTCAGCTTCTCCCCCCATGTAAAACCTTAGGTCATTCCAAGATGAAATAACCTTGAAATCATATGTGACCCTTCGAGAATCTCAAACTCTTTGGAGATTCTATCATCTAAAGCTCTTTGGAAATTCTATCATCTCCTCGAGTGAGGTGTGAGTAGTGTGAAGAAAACAAATAATAAAACGAGGTCCTAACATTGGATTCCTTCGTGCTTGGTGTCGTGGTCCTTCCTTGTATGTAGAGAAAAGTTGTTTTCATGTTTGTTTGGAAAGAAAATGTAAGAAAGTGATGAAAACATCAAGTGGTCGTATGAGAAATCCAAAAATGGCAAAAGAGAAAAGCCCTTGGGCATGTGGCTCCTCCCCCTTTATATAGAACTCTCCACTAAATCCTATTGGTTGCTAGTGATCCATTGCATGAAGTACAAATCACGTGTGACCTTTCCCCTTAGTCGAATGTCTCTTCATCTTCTTCATCATTGAATTGCTTTGGGAAAAGGCACATGGATGTGGCGTGTAACCCCCCTCCCCCCCTTAGCCAAACCTCTTGGTCTTCCAACCCCTTCTACTCTTGTCTAAGTTCTATGTATCTTAGGGAAAAAGAGTAAAATAACCACAAGGTTTCTCAATTTTTCCAAAAAGTGATGCTTGTATGTGTGTGCCATGGCATAGGCGTGTGTGTGCGCCTTATTGCCATCCACTTCTTCTCATTTTCCCATGAAGATTTTTCATCTTCTAGTGCTCCTTCCCTAGGTGGCTATTTCGAATACCAAAGGCTCTCTTTTGAAACCCTAAAGTGACAAGTGGTGCATGAGTGTGTGTCCTTGAGTGTAGTGGTCGAAAGTCTAGGGTTAGGATAGTCATTTTACGCACAAGTCCCTTCCTCTTCCTTCTAGAAACACTCCTCTACTAGTGCATGGTTGACAAGTGGCGAAATGTTAGAAAAATCACTTGAGTGGGCATGTGGGTGAGGGAAATCCAAAAATCATTTTTGTCCCTTGGGTTTCCCTATGCAAATCTCTTGGAAGGATCCAGTTTTGTCTTCCCTAGGCACCACTTCTCATGAAAATATTCTTGGAACTATAAACAATTGCCAAATAGCATGGGGTGTGTATGTGGGTGAGTTGGCCAAGTGGCCTTTGGCCTTCTCTAGGTCATCCCATCATTTCTTCTTCTAGAAGCCTTCTTGCGTGAAAAACAAGTAGCAAACCAAAGGGCTTGTCACTAGGGTTGGCATGCATGGCTCCCTTGGCTTCCTAAACACTCTTCTATCTCCCCCTTAGCCCACTTACATGTCTAGATTCATGGGTCTTATATGCATGACAAATGACACAAGCCTCATGGCTTAGGAGTGTCCCTATGGTTCTTTTAGGATTATTGGGCTGAAGCCCACTTAGTTGGCCAAATTATAAGGGTTTGAGTGACTCTTTCTCTTGGGCTTTGGATGCTAAACTACAAGTCCAAGTCCTTTATCAAACTAGATCTAATCTCATGACCCTAAAATAATATCAAGGCAACGAAGAATAAACATGGATGAAATATAACTAGGTTCGTGTTATCACATCCTCCTCCCTAGAAAAGATTTCGTCATTAAAATCGATACCATGATCATTAACCAAGGTTTTGTAATAGGTATTATTGGGGTTTTTACCTCTCTTACTTACAGTCTTCGAGTCTTCAAATAATGATGATAGGGATGGTACTTCACCTACCCCTTCTGTTACTGAATCTTGTGAAAAATAAAATATCGCGTCCACATCATGACCGTAGTACATGTTTACTCTCATTTCATTAAGCTTATGTTGTATTGCTAGCTCAGTGTCCTCAAAGGGTTTCTGTTCCTCGTGGAATCAAATCCAATCTGTAAAGGTGTCTGATGTCTCAAACGGGGTATACCTACTTGCACGAGCCTCTGCAACACGACTCGTTTCAGCTTCTTGATTTAGTCCAAGCAGACATATCCTTCCAGCTTCCTTCCATATCAACAGGTCTCGTGGGGGTTGTATTTCCTCATGCAGTAATGCTCTCTGCAAGAAGATATTCCCCTGATAATCTGCATCCATTAACAGGTCTCGTCTTCATATCCTTAGATCTTACTCCTTACAATCAACGATCTGTACTAGCCACTCTTCGCATGACAAATTTGGCTGAAGTAGTATACTGTCGGGTTCCATTATCACTAGTTGTCTTTCTCCGAAGCTTTTCTTTAGAGTTGACACGTGAAATACATCATGTATTCCCTGCATCTCAGCTGGTAAGTCCAATCAGTAGGCTACAGAACCCATTCTTTCCACTATCTCATAGGGTCTTACATATCGGAGACTTAACTTTTCCTTTTTGCCAAATTGCACAACTCCTTTCATGGGCAATACCTTGATAAATAATACCAAATCTCCTACTGCAAACTCTAGACTTCTTCGTCGGTTGTCGGCATAACTCTTCCGTCGATTCTAGGTTGCTTTCATCCTCTCTTGGATCAAAGCTACTTGTTTTCAAACCTCTTGTAAGTATTTGGGTCCTAGTATATTCTTTTCTCCAACTTTGTCTCAATACATCGAGGATCTACACTTCCTCCCATACAACGCCTCGTAAGGTGCTATCTATATCGTGGCCTGAAAGCTATTATTATAAGCAAACTCTACTAATGGCAGGTGACTTTCTCAATCACCACTTAAATCCAGCACGCATGCTTGCAACATGTCCTCTAAAGTTTGGATCGTATGCTCTGTTTATCCATCAGTCTGTGGATGATATGCACTGCTAAACCTCAGTTGTGTGCCCAACATCTTTTGCAAACTCTGCCAAAAGCGTGAAGTAAAATGAGTATCTTGGTCCGACACTATAGTTTTTGGTAGGGCTAAACAAAAACCGACGGGATTGGCAGCCACCGACGGGAACTGATCGGTTGAGTCAGGAACTGGCCGGTGTGCAGTGGCAAATTGAAGGAATTGATGTTCAGTGGTTCGGTCTTGTTTGATGCTGGACTGGACCGTTGAACCGAACAAAGGGGTAAAACTATATTTTTTTTAATATACCCTAATAAAAACGACTCTATTCCACTTAAGTTTAAGTGGAACGGCGTCGGTTTACACCTATAAGTATACAACAAATAATGAAAATGACCTTGTTTGGTATTAAAACAAACGGTGTCATTTTATTAAAAACGTATGAAAAAAATATGTAAGTGGAACGACATCATTTCAAGATGGGTCTTCTTCTTCCCCAACCTTTTTCCCGATTCAATTTTAGCCTCTGCAACTCTCTCACTCTCTCTCTCTCTCTCTCTCCCCTTTCAATCCTCCCTCTTTCCTTTGCAACTCTTTCTCTATTCTCTCAAAAGCAGCTCGTCGCCAAGGGAACCGAACGAACCGCCGAAGTTGATACAATCGATTTTCCTCCTCCCCATCGACCGGTTATGGTAGGTTGTTCCCCTCACTTCTCCATCGTCGGTCGGCATCGATTTTGCCCAAAAACAAGGTCGAAGGGGTCAGTTTTCAGCCCTAGTTTTTGGTACTCCATGTAGTCATACTATCTCCTTAACATAAATCCGAGAGAGCTTTATCCATAGCTTTATCCCTTAGAATCCTTTCCTTCAGCTCAATGATATTAGGAATCACTTTTGTCTCCTTATAGTACAACATCTCATTTCTCCTTATGGTGAAATGTTGCGGTCCTTCAGACTTCAAAATCTTCTGTCGAAGATTTTCTAGCTCGTCATCCTTCTATTGACCTTCTAAGATTTCCTCTTTCGTCAAGGGTACAATCTCCTGAATCATTGCTACTATAGCATCCTGAAAAGGGTTTCCAATCAACAAGCTCCTAGTTTCCGCTAATAACAATGGCAATTCGGTTTGAGTCTTCTGGCTAAGAGCATTTGCTATAACATTAACTTTTATGGGGTGGTACTTAATCTCACATTGGTAATCACTAATGGTCTCAACCCATCTTCTCTACCTCATATTTAGATTCTTCTGACTAAACAAATACTCGAGGCTTTTGTGATCTATGTATACTTTCCCCATACAAGTAATGCCTTTAAATTCTCAAAGCAAAGACTACTGAAACCAATTCTAAGTCATGAGTAGGGTAATTCTGTTCATGGTCCTTGAGTTGTCGTGAAGCATAAGTAACGACTCTTCCTTCTTGCATCAACATACATCCTAATCCCATCTTAGAGGAGTCATTGTAAACTACATAAGGCATATGTGGTTCAGGTAAAGCCAATACAGGTGTTGTGGTTAATCTTTTATTCAGCTCCTGAAAACTTTTATCGCATTCTTCGCTCCAAACATACTTGGCATTCTTCCTTATAAGTGCCGTCAAAGGGTTAGAGAGTTTAGAGAACCCTTCTACGAACCTCCAGTAGTATCTTGCTTGTTCGAGGAAACTACGTATCTCATGGCCATTAGTTGGCCTTTGCCATTCTGTCACAGTGTCGATCTTAGCAGGGTCTACTGCCACTCCCTTACTAGAAATGACATGTCCCAAAAATTTCACCTCTTTAAGCTAGAACTCAAACTTACTAAGCTTGCCGTAAAGTTGATTTTGTTGCAGTGTCTCCAACACAATCCTTAGATGCTTCTTATGTTCTTCATCACTTCAAGAATATATCAGTATGTCATCTATGAACACCACTACAAAACTATCTAGGTACTTCCTGAAGATTCGATTAATCAAATCCATAAATTTTGCTGGAGCATTTGTCAATCTGAAAGGCATGACAAAAAACTCGAAATGTCCATAACGAGTTTGAAAGGCAGTCATAGGTACATCCTGCTCCCTGATCCTGAGTTGGTGATATCCTGATCGTAAATCAATCTTTGAGAATACCGAAGCATCTTTTAACTGATTCAACAAATCATCTATGCTTGGCAAGGGATACTTGTTCTTGACAGTCACCTTGTTCAACTTCCGATAATTCAAACACATCCTTAGAGTTTCGTCCTTCTTCTTAGCAAAAAAGACTGGTGCTCCCCAAGGCGATGAACTAGGGCAAATAAAACCCTTTTCTAGAAGTTCCTCGATTTGAACCTTGAGCTCCTTTAATTCTGCTAGGGCCATTTGATATGGTGCCTTATGCACGAGGGTCGTGGCCGGTTCAAGCTTAATCAAATTTTGTCTCTCGGTTCGAGTGTAATGTAGGTAAGTCATCGACAAAAACTCTTGGAAAGTCTTCTATCACTGGGATTCCTTGAACTCCCTTAGGTTCTTCCGTCGTGTTTGTCATCATTACTAGATAGGCAATAGCTCCGCTTGTTAAGCTCTTCTTGACTTGTTCTGCTGTTACAACTGATGGATGGTTTCTCCCATATAACAAATCATATCCTTTGCAGGTAAGTTGAAGACTACTTCTCTTCCTCGACAGTCTATCTTAGAGTAATGCTTAGACAACTAACTCATTCCTAAGATCAGATCGAATTTCATTAAATGAAAAATAATCAAGTCAGCGGTCAAAGATAGACCCACAACTTCCAATGGACAATTCGTAACTACCCGGGTGCATCCAACTATTTTTCAGTCTGGAATGGCCACTGGAACTCTCTCAAACAAAGGTTCTGCTTCTAGCTCACATCATTTCACATAACTAACATAGAGAAAGGATCTTAATGCTCCCAAATCAAACAAAGCACAAACGTGTTGGTTCAATTTAACCTTACATAATAGGATTACTAGGGTTACTCAAAGATTCTCAAACATATACTAGCTATCAGTTAAGGCAAAGTTGGAAATGTTACCAGTAATCACTCTCGCGTCTGCCATCTCGTCGGCTTCTAGGTCTACTTCTCCCGGTGTAATGTCATAGATCTTAGCCTTCACAGGGGTCTTTACTTTGCCATTCGGCATTACTACTCCTCCAGGTGTGTTCTGAGGATAATTATGAATCATGTGGTAGGTCTAACCACATCTGAAGCATGCTTCCGTAACCAGTCGACACTCTCTATTGTGCATTTTTCCACATCGTCAATAGGATGGTGGAGTCACAGGTGTTGGGCTCCCGACTATGATGTCTTTTCTTTTGTTTAGAGTAGCGGGGACCTTCCTTTTTTCCATACTTCCTCTAGAAGAATAAGGCAGTCCTCTTTTTCGATCCGCTTGGGCCTGAGCGATCAGTCTTCGTTGTTCCGCTTCTGTTATTGAAGCCAAATTGACCAGTTCTTGGAAATTCTCTATCCGCAAGCAGGCTACTTGGTTTCGAATACGGGGTTGCAAACCATCCTGACACTTCTTCGCTTGCATCTTCTCCGTACCAATAAGATGAGGTGCAAATCTTCCTAATTCCATAAAACGAGCAGCATATTGATCAACTGTCATGCTACCTTGGGTCAAGTTCACAAAATCTAGGGCTTTCTGCTGCTTGGATGTCTCCAGAAAGAAACAATTATCAAACTCAATCTTAAATTGATCCCATGTGAGTGTAGCTAGACCTCCTAAGTCTCGGGTCAACAATTCTCGTTTAGTGTCCCATCATATACTGGCTTCTCCTTGGAGCATGTGTCCGGCATATTGGACCTTTTGTTCCTCCGTGCATCCACTGATGTAGAAGGTTCTCTCCAAGTCCACCAGCCACTTATTGGCCCTCAAAAGTCCTTCTGTTCCCATAAAATTAGGGTATTTGTAAACTAAAACTTTCTCATACTGACATCTTTGATTTCCTCCTCTAGGTGGTTCTTGCCTAATGTTTTGCCCTTGCGTTATCTGATTGAGCACTACCTCAGTCATCTGGTGAATAGCTTTCGCTATTGCATGTCCTCATTCTAATGGAGGATTTCCAGCCTCTTGGTCTCTACATCTCGGAGAAGTATCCTCACGTCGGTTTCGTATCATGGTTCTTTCTCTCTCCTAAAACGTACAAAAACCAGCGTAGGTCAGTCTCCTTCTTAGAGAAAGACTATGTTTCTTCAACTTGCATTGCGACTCTACACGCGTATCTTCCTTCTATTTTCACTTCCTCCATGATTCAAACCTATAGCTATAAGATCAAAGCCTATAACTACAGATCTCAAACCTAGTTGGTGGTACCATGTATTCCTAGAACAATGTATGGGTTTACCTAGGGACATAATTGCTCTGATACCATGCTCTGTGGCGCCCCCAGCCCCTACTTGGGATTAGACAGTGACTGAATGACACATACCTCTCATAGATGACATGTAAGATGCAATGCTCCTATGTATACTAGTAGTATGCAATAAATAATGCGGCAGAAAATGTAAAGTTCATAAGAAACTAGACAATGCCTAAAGTAATTGTTTTAGCACATGGTACTGTAAGGCTAAGGATAACCCAAACATTGCTTTTAACATAACATTCATATAAAAAAACCCAATAAAAGATATGTTCATTGTCTCCGAAAACATGAATAACCAACAAAACCTTTTTTCCCAAAACAAACGATCACAAAAAGACTTAATTCACTAGTAAATCCAAAACATATTTCTTGGCACAGGAAAACAATCCCTATTGGTTGCTAGTGATCCATTGCATGAAGGGCAAGTGGTGTGTGACTT
This sequence comes from Juglans regia, assembly GCF_001411555.2. Lineage (NCBI taxonomy): Eukaryota > Viridiplantae > Streptophyta > Magnoliopsida > Fagales > Juglandaceae > Juglans > Juglans regia. The sequence goes on along the minus strand of NC_049916.1, from coordinate 16,994,131 downwards.
GTCCCTTCATATTCTTCATCATTGGATTGCTTTGGAAAGGCTAAAAGGCACATGGATGTGATGTGTAACCCCCTCCCCCATTTAGCCTCTTGGTCTTCCAACCCCTTCTTCTCTTGTTTAGGTGTGTATAGGGAAAAAGAGTAAAATAACCACAAGGTCTCTCCATTTTCCTAAAAAGTGATGCTTGCATGTGTGACATGGCATAGGCGTGTGTGTGTGCCTCATTGCCGTCCACTTCCTCTCATTTCCCTATGAAGTTTTTTCATCTTCTAGTGCTCCTTCCCTAGGTGGCTATTTCAAATACCCAAGGCTCTCTTTTGTAACCCTAAAGTGACAAGTGGCGCATGAGTGTGTCTTTGAGTGTAGTGGCTGAAAGCTAGGGTTAGGATAGTCATTTTACACACAAGTCCCTTCCTCTTCTTTCTAGAAACACTCCTCTACTAGTGCAGGGTTGACAAGTGGTGAAATGTCAGAAAAATCACTTGGGTGGGCATGTGGGTGAGGGAAATTCGAAAATCTCTTTTGTCCCTTAGGCTTCCCTATGCAAATCTCTTGAAATGATCCATTTTTGTCTTCCCTAGGTGCCTCTTCTCATGAAAATCTTCTGGAACTACAAACAATTGTCAAATGGCACGGGGTGTGCGTGTCGGTGAGTTGGCCGAGTGGCCTTTGGCCTTCTCTACGTCATCCCATAATTTCTTCACCTAGAAGCCTTCTTGTGTGAAAGACAAGTGGCAAACCAAAGGGCTTGTCACTAGGGTTGGTGTGCATGCCTCCCTTGGCTTCCCAAACACTCTTATCTCCCCCCTTTAGCCCACTTACATGTCCAGATTCATGGGCCTTATATGTGTGACAAATGGCACAAGCCTGATGGCTTAGGCGTGTCCCTATGTTCTTCTAGGTATGGTTCTTCTAGGGGTTTGAGTGCAGTGGCGGACCTACACAGGGGCAGGAGGGGCCATGGCCCCCCCAAAGTTTGAAAAAAAAAATTGTATTAGTCTTTTTATGATTTAATAGGATTATATTATCTCATATTGTGTTGGTTTTCTCTCTAAAACGTTATCTTAACCTCCTCTATAAAATTATTTTGATCTTATAAATTATTTTGACTTAAAAATAGAATAAAAAATATTTTATTATAATTTTAGCTTTACTCAGCCCCCCTATAACAAATTTCTGGTTCCGCTACTGTTTGAGTGGCTCTTTCTCTTGGGCTTTGGATGCTAAACTACAAGTTCAAGTTCTTTATCCAACTAGACCTAATCTCATGGCCCTAAAATAATTTAATATCAAGGCAACGAAGAATAAACACGGATGAAATCTAACTAGATTCTGGTTATCACATATGACCTACAACTTTCTTGTTTAATTTCTTCCATTCATCATTAGTTTTCTTTTCTGGTTTAATACCAACCAAGTCCATATGCTCAAATAACTCTTAACAATACAGAACATCCTTCATCCTTATCTTCCGAATTAAGTAATTGGAAGAAGTGAGTTTAATCATACTACTAGATGAGTCCTCCATTTAATTTAGATAGATAATTAACAGAATAATCAACCAAAACTCTTATACCACTTTGATAAGGTGAACACAAAAATGCAGTGAAATATTTTTCTACCCTTTTTTGTGCAAGTTAAAGTGATAATGTAGTAAACATAAACTCAAAAGCAAGACACCAAATTTTTTTTACGTGGAAAATCCTCCAATGTGAAAGGTAAAACTATGATACTTAGTCCAGTTAAAACTTTCACTATCAACAATAATAGAGTTACAGATTGTCTTCTCTAAAATAATATCTAGAAGCTACCAATACATCAAGAATATCTATATTCTCGGTTCAACACAAAATCATTACCATACAGATGGAAAACTTCAAAAGTGACAAGAAAGATTTTACCACATGAGTATTTGCATAAAACAGACGAAGATGAATCTTAGTGATCAGCACCAGTCAAAATGAAGTTGTCACCAATAGGAACAATATTGAAATTTCTTTAGAATCGGACCACATATGGTCTCTCAAATCTCTGATGGAAGTGTGAGGGGAAATCCTCAAACACGACACACGTCCTCTCTTCTTTTCTCTCTTTTTATTCTTCTTACTATTTTTTCGCAGCTCACTAGCACACACCGCTTATCACTTTATATATATATATATATAAGACAAAACAAAAAAAAATTATAAAGGTGCCATCAGAGTGGCTTAGGCAGTTTGCCTCACATGGAGGGACCCACCACATCACTTATAGGGGGGCTCACAAGGCAATCAGTTGTTCCCCCTCATCTATTGGATCTTCCTCTTTGTTTATTAAGCCACTCATTGAGGTAACTTGGTGAGGTGAATGGATTGGATGGGAGGGGGAAATCCTCCATCATCCCCTTGCAAAGTGGCTAATGGCCACCCTAAACGGGAGGAGCGTATCTCTTCTCCACAAGGTAACTTGAGCCATCGAGTTAAGGAGATGTTGTGATAGAGAGGACACACTCTTTTCATTGTAGGGAGGGGTATCCTTTACTGATGGGGTGTGCCCTGCCCTTGGACCACCTTGCAGGGCGAAGAATGATTTCTATTCATTAATAATATGGTCGCGAGCCTTTTGCCCTCATAGAGAGAGGGATCACAATCACCTTAGAATTTCTTCAAAGGGTGATTAAGAGCCACACCAAGAAGGGTGGGGAAAACTCTTTTTCACTCGACGAGTGATATTGAGTCATCCCAAGAAGTGAACCTTGGCATTGTGGGGTGGCCCATGATCATCGTATACCACTCTAGGCGTAGAAGATCTCATTCTCTAATACCACTTTTAACGTATTGTACCTTCAAACCACATCAAATAGTGTCCTCAATCATATTCTAGTTTTCTTTTTTTAATATAATTTAAGAGTATAAAATGCTAAAAAATGAGATTTTGGTACCACATTATAAAAGGGTGAAAATTCGGGTGGAGAGTCTAGATCTAGAGGCATATATCCAGTTTAAGGGTCTCAAGCTGCAGAAAGAATGATATATGAAATGGATTATATATAATTTATTATTCGTTTAATAATATTCAAAATATTTATTCAAAAATGTTGTAGACCACTTGATCACGTGTTTCTCTCTCTCATTTGATAAAAACTTTAAGGGTTTTTTTTATTTAATAACAACGGATCTCATTCTATTCATTAAAGGAGAATATACAAAATTGACTTAAACAACAAGCCAATTACAAATGTTAGTAGTTTTCCAGTACACTTTCGTGACTGATATAGTCTAGTCCGGCAAATCTCTAAAGATCAAAATCTAAGAGATAGCAGAACTATATCCACGACAGAATTTACAATAACCAAATAAATTATCTTACATCAAATAAACCATCTAACATCTTGGGTTGAGAATATTTCTCGTCACCCTTTTTTATTCACAATTTTATGATAGCATCTTCGGTCAAAGATCCGATAGAAAAAGTGCTTTTAAGAGCCAAAAATGATTAAATTATTTAATATAAAAATAATAATTTAAGAATATAATGCCTTATATCTAGTTTTGATAATTCAATATATATATAAAATATAATAATATAAATATAAAATGGATAATGATAAAAGTATTTACTCTTTTTAGAATGATAAATAAACAATATTATTCAACAAGTTAATTACTCGAGACCAGTTCAGTCAAATTCGAGTTCGGCTAAATTCATATAAGTTTGCATAAACTTAAATAAATTCGTATTTATTATTTTTATAATATTATCTCAATATTTATAATGAGAATTTGTTCATATTTAAAGAAATTAGAGAAAATCAAGTTCATAATCCTAACATGTTATTTGAATGCTTATAAATATAATCAATGATATATATATAAATTAAATATATATGTATATATGTATATGTATAAACTTTACATAAATATTAACATGAAGAAGTCAAAATTTGTTTAATAAAATTTATTGATAAAGTTATAAATAAAATATAAATAATCTATTTTATATAAATGAAGCAACTTGTTCATAAGTTCGAACTCGTTTAAATATTAAATGCACCGTTTGAGAACATAAAATATAACTCGATGAAAAATATAAGTTCGGCTTGTGTTCGAATAAAAAGTAACGAAATTTAAGGCTTGACTATTACTCACTCGAATTTGATTTGTTTACAATTCAATCTTCTTCAAAGATAATATCACTGCTGAATACATTTTCCTAGAACAAAAAAACTAAAAATAAGTTTCAAAATTTACCACTACAAGAGATTTGACTTTTAAGGATGAAATTTGTTAGGGACGAATTACATTCTCCAAAAATGCCTGAGCTGCTAAATTTGTTCGAATGGATAAATATCCATTCGAACAAGATATTTTGTGACGAACAAAATTGTCTAAAAAAAAAACTGTTTGAACGGAACAAAATAAATTTAAACATAGAATTAAAGTATGTTCGAACAGTACATAATCTATTAGAATAATAATATTGGCGAGAAATTAATTTATTTTTTCCGAGAAAAGTTAATTACCATTCGAACGGAAATTTTTTCCATTAATTTGTTTATCATCATTAATTTGTGCATATATATTTTTTATTAATTTGTTATCATTTTCAAAATATAAAAATGTGTATATATTATATATTATGATTTGCGGTGAGTTGAAATATTTATAAATTCATAAATTAATTTTATGTAATTAATTTCAAAACTTTATAGTGATTTCTTTTATGTTAAATTTATATAAATATAACTGTAAAGATAATATCATTTTTTATAACGTCAATACATTAATTACATCCAAAATATATAATGTTCCATACAACATAAAAAAGTAAAATAATAACTAAAATGATCTATTAGCTAAGTAGATCAACATCCTCTTGTAACATTTTAATGCGTCCATCTAGATCCATAAGCTTCTCCATGATGGGCTCAACGAACTCCATAAACAGAGCTCGTACCTGATCCAAAGTAGCTCTAGAAGGCTGTCTCTCAACAGCGGCAGTACTAGTACTAGAAGCTGGATCTGTTGGAGTGACACTAGGCTATTCTGGTGCAGTCTTCCGCAAGTACCTCTTGCTCTTGCTGAATGTGATCTTGTTAAGGGCCCTTTCTTTGGTGACCTCTGCTCAGTAGCAGACATTGTAACCCTCCGATCGGAGTAGGAGGTTAGATATTAACAGTGCAAATATAATTGGTGGGATGTCTCAAATCCTAGGTTGGGAGTGCGTAACGATGATTATTTTGTGAGTGTCAATACATTTCGCACATAGTATGAGAACAATCCATTCGTTCTCGCTTGCTAAGTGAATCAAATTTTTTTATTTAGATGATCCGGAGTACGAAAACCCATAGCAGATAGTGGAGAAATTTGCACCATGAAATATATATAATTATATTTCAGAGGTAGACGAACCACATGAAGAAGTTGATAATCTAACAAATGAAGAAACATATCAAGAAAACGAAGTAGGCATCAATCTATTTGTTGATCTAAGCCAATATAATATAGTTCCATTGCTTAGAGAAGATGTTCAACCTGAATTAATTGAGAGTGAAATATCAAAAGAAGATGAATCAACTGAAGTGTCTAGTGAGGATGAAGGCAACTAGTCCAGCAAAACGGATAATGAATGAATTTCAAATATGAATTTTTGTAAGTATTATTTTTATAAATATCCGTAATGTTTGTTTGAATAATAATTTGTTATAATTTCAAATGAATGTCTCTCAAACGTAAAGCAACACGTGTATCATCCCCATCCATTACTGACTCCCCGTGTGGTTCACCTGCCATAAATAGTGAGCCAACATCATCAGACCCATAACAAGGTATTTTATCAAATTAAATATAACATTTTATGCTCGATTTAAGTAATATATCTATAAAATAAAATAATTTAATTAAAATACATGATTTAATTACTGTATATATAGTTGTTGTAAGCTAGCGCCGAGGTAGAGGCACTACGAAAGGTGTCTGCATAGAAAAAGTAAATAAAGTGGGTAAAATTAAAGTTGATATTCCTAATGATCACATTGGTGGCTCCGGAGATTCGGCAGTGTGGCTTGCTTCTTATGTTGGTACGTTTACTCGCACATATGTACTAATTGCTACATCCTCTTGATCTAAAGTTTCCCAAGATGTGAAAGATCACATCAAAAAGCATTGTTCAGTAATAAGTTACATCTCAAACAACTAAGTATATAACATGTTATTTTCAAGTTACTTTGTATTTATACTAATTGTTTATAATTTTTGAAAGGATGAGTTTGAGTTTAATTTTGCCCAACGAGAGGATCGATTAACAGTTGAGGAACTGATGTTGAATGCATTTTGGAGGTACAAAGGTCGATGCCATGCACATTATAAGAAGTTTAGTACTATAATAGAGGCGCGCTAAAATCTATTTCAAGCAATGCCACCAAACGAATGAGAGAAGGTTTGTGATATGTTTGAAGATCCTGCTTGCCAAGTAATTTCGCTGCTATCTTTTTTTAATAGTATATGATAGATGTATTAAACATATAGACATAATATTATTTTTAGTAACGGAGTACTGTGAACAAAGCAAATAAATCAAATTTAATAATACACAATCATGCGGGTTCCCAATCTTTTTGTCGTTTGTCTAACAAAATGGTAAGTTATTTTAGTCCCCGTTAAATATTAACATATAATACATTTTTTATTTATTTAAGTTCTAATATAGATTTTCCTTTCACAGAAAAAAAAGAAAGTCCTACTGACTATGATCTAACCCAATTGTATGCTAAAGCACATAAAAATTATAATGGTGTTTGGGTCAGTTCCGAAGCAGAAGCAAATTATGTAAGTTTAAGTTTATTTAATTCCATTGTGACATAATACTTTTGTTACTTATACTAACTTTAATATTTTTATTTTTTTAGGACAAGATGATATCTCTTAAGAAAACTGCTGCAAATCTATCTGATGCATAATCTGTCAACGATGCTCATATCCTTTCTCAAGTTCTTGAATCACATTTTGGATATTTGAAGGGTTTAGGATGTTGCGTAAAGCCATCCACAAAATAATTATCCCCTTCTCGAGCCAAATCAAATGATGACAAGACTGAGGAGTTGTAGGAAGCAACACTTGAGATAGAACGATTGAGGTCTAAGGAAAAAGAGTTGCTGACCCGATTAGATCAAGTAGCGGATTTTGAGGCAAGATTGGAAGAGAACATGCAGAGGAGACTGGGGATGGAGGTACAAAAAGTTGTGTTTGAACAGTTGTAGTCAATTATGTCCCAAAACTCTATACCACCACCACAATTTTAAAATTTATTTTTTCTTTCGTTGTCTTTTCTATTATTATGTTCTAAAACATTTGAACAATTGATGTTTGAATTACAATTTGTGTAATACTAGTATGATATTTTTAATTAATTAAATTATGTTCTGTATGATTAATACCGTTCGAATGGTAAATAACCAGTTCGAACGATAAATTACCATTTAAAAATCCATTCGAATAAAAACAGACCAATTCGAATAAAAAATAACCAATTCAAATGACAAACAAGAAATACAGTTCATACGGACGTTCGAAAAATAAAATATTTTTTTGAACAACATTAATTTTCAAAATACTGTTCGAACTAACATAATTTATATTCGAACAAAAGTCATTCGAACAAAGTTTATTGGTTCGAACATGATCAAATATGATTATTTGTTAATTTTAATTTGTTCGAATGGATAGGTCGGTTCAAACTGACAAATATTCCATTCGAACAATGTTTTGAGACGAAATTGTTTCATCGAAAATAAAAAAACTCTTGTTCGAACAGTTTCGACTGGTTTCACCAAATTTCGTCCCTAAAAGTGATTTTTTGAGATGAAAAAACCTTTTAAGATGATCTGTTAGAGACAAAATAGAGATGAAAATTTTTCATCTCCAAAACTATTTTGGGACGAAATTGGGATTTTTTGAGACAATTATTTGTAAGGGCTCGTTTGGACATTTGAAGAATCTCATAATTCTGTAAATAGTAATGACATGGTTTGAGTTAAGATTTTTTATTGAATTTTGGAAAATGAGAGAAAAAAAAAGTTAAATAAAAATATTATAAAGTTAAAAATTGTTTGAATATAATTTTTATTTTGAAGTTGATCATAAAGCTGTATTGATTTTGGTATTTTGTTTTTAAGTTAGTAAAAGTTGTAATAGGCCCCGTTCGGATTGCAAAATGGTCTCATCTCATCTCAATATCCAAAGTCCTAGCACCAAGAACATAAAAAGTTTTTAATTTCAACTTTTCAAGTTTTTTATTTAATCATTAACTAATATTTAAAAAAATTTCAAACTTTCAAACAAAACACAAAAATTAATTAATTTTTTCCAAATCTCAAAACAGAAATAATATTAAAAAATGATATTGTAAAATTTTTTTAATTTTATAATATTTTTGTTCACATTTTTTTTATATCTTTTCCCAAAACCCCATAAAACATATTAAATCAAACCATTTTACTATTATTTATAGATTATTTCATTACTAATAACAAATTTCTCATCTCAACTCATCTCAATATCTATACGAGACCTTAATTTTTGTAGTTAGATAATGATCAAGTAATGATTAGATAAAAAATTAAAAATATTTTGTAGTGAAATGATGTTTAAAATAAAATTAGACAAATCTTAAAATTTTTATAACTTTTATAAAATGATTCCTAAATAAAAAATGATAAACATCCGTAACTCTTTACAACACTTTACACCATAATGTTTTAAAAAGATAGATATTTTTGTAAAATATCTTATAAAACTAATATTATTTTATAAATACATTACTTTCCACAATATTTTACACAATAATATTTTAAAAAGAGAAGAATTTTCATAAAATATCTTATAAAATTATTATTATTTTATAATGTGTTGTAAAATATGTTATACGGATATTATTCCTTTCCTAAATAAGAACTGTACTGTTGCCCGTTGGTGATCCCCAGACCATGAATTTGGCGCCAAAGTCTAAGTACAAGCCCCGAGAGTCCGGATTCACTCCTGCCCGCGGTCAGCTATTTTCGCGGGCTCTATTTCCTCGGGTTCTCTCTCTCTCTTATCTGATTGGCATAAACAGAACATTGAACCTTTTCTCCTTCCCATAATTTAAAAACCCATTTTTAGTGCTGTCTTTTTCTCTCTTGTCCGCTTCTCTCCAACTCCCTTTCACCTTCTTTTCCGTAACTCTTTCCCTCATAAAAGCAAAGCCTCCCACGCTCCTTTTCATCTACCCTCACCACTTTCTTTCTACTTTCATTTCAGCGATCGATCTCCTACCCCATAACGCATAAAACTTACTTAATTGTTACGTACCCCAGAGCAGACAGAGGATTTGCCCTTGTTCTGAATCGATCATAAAGCATGGGGTTCTCCGAGAAGGCACTGCAGGCTGATGGAGGCTTGGAAAACGACGGAAAAAAATGGGTTATTGCTGGAATCCCGTTACGAGCTCCTTTGAAGCAGATATATACAAGTTTCCCAGAGGATTGGCCAGCCAGTGACGGCCAAGAAGACTGTTCCACGACGCCCACTGGAGAGGAAAATAGGATCCCAACCAGGCTGACGTGTCCGCCGGCTCCGAGGAAGAGAAAGCCTTCTTTGAAGTGTAACTATGCCGGTTTCAGGGAGTTCTTTACGCCTCCGGACTTGGAGACTGTGTTCATACAGAGAGCTAGCTGATTATTGCTTAGTAATTGGGAGAGTTTTGATTAGTTTGTTTAGTCAGCAAACTTTTCTTCTATAGCTTTGTCCCCTTTGGTTTCTTTCTTTAATTTCTCGTTAATTTTCTCTGACTTTGTTAGGCTTCTTGTAGTGGGGGCGGTAGGAGTTTAATTATGTACAGGCTCTTACAAAAATATAATAAAATGGCAATTTAGCTTTATTGGCTTATCAAATTTCCTTGAGAATTCTTCTGTCTCGGTAGTTATCTTAAATCTTGATCTGTTTGAAGTAGAAAAACATGTTACCCTCCATGCATGCCTTCTGTGTATGCCTTGCTGAGATATATATGCCGCAACCAGCAATCAATGGCCAGATATATTGCAGCTAGCTCTATGCATTGCATGCTAACCAAAAAAAAAAAAAAACAAAAACAAAAACAAAAAGGAAGTACAACTTTGAAGTTGAATACACAAGTACTGAATGTGATCATGATGAACATGAGGATTGATCCATATAATTTTTTCGTTAATATATAATTTCTCTCTTTTTGAAACTGTTCATGTTCATGCGTACGGAAGCTGATGGTGCAAGTCAAAATCCGAGCTGCATGAGCATCAAAAAGTAGTACTTGTCAAACTCAAGCAAATGTAAATCGTTTTCAAGGAGGGGTAAGAAGATGCTGCACGGCTGCATCTTTATCACGATGCTGTAACATCATCAATCCCCCCTTTAGACTTGAGTGAGTCTGGTCTTTTGAGTAGTGTCCCACAAGTCCATGACTCCCCACCCACCTCGGACGACTCTTATGATAGTGGGGAGTTTCTCTGTAATTCTCATGTGATTGAAAGGGAAGATTAGAATCCTATGCCACTTGAATGGTCCTTATTTTTCTACACTTAATTTCAAATTAAAACATTATATAAAAATAATCTCATAAATTAATATAATTTCATATTTATCAAATTATAAAATTATTTTTATTCTAAATTAAGATATAATAATCACATAAATTCACATCAATTTATAAAATTATTTTATATAATCTTTTTATAACTATAATACTCGTCAATAATTGATAATTCAAAATCATCTTTTACTTTAAACTCTAGATGGAATGTCCACCGGGAAATAGCCAGGAAAACCCATTTGAGGTGGATAATCGAAAATATTCTTCGAAAAAGTAAAGTGCAAGTTAAAGGGGGGTGATAACTGGGGAAAGTTCACCTAATCTGGGGCTTTAATTTATCGTCAGATTAAACAAATACTCATCGGGATCAGAGCCATATCATGAGGCAATAGTGGTGCAGCGCGTCTTGTTTGACACACACATGAACATATAATATATATATATATATATATATATAGTGCGTAATCATTTTGGAATTAGGCGACTGATGGTGAGTAGCAGAAGAAGTGTCCGGTTTGAGTCCCATTATGGGAGAGATCGACCACATGGAAGGGATTAAACTTGTTTTGTAATTACCAAACAGTACGTACTGATCATCTCATGCACAGTTTTATCTTTTATGTTGTCCTTTGATTCAGTAGTCTCATTCACGGAGACAAGGGAACAAATTAAAGGATTTCCAATATCTATATATATATATATATATATTTGTGCAGCTCAGGAACATGCCACGTTAAATGTTACAAATTTATGCCGTATATACGTACGTGGCATTTATCCATTTGATTATCATTAGGTTAAAACTTGACATTAATAATTAGCAGCTCCAATATATACTTTCAAGATTCCTTCTATATATATATATATATTGGCATGCACATGCATTTCAAATTGAGAGCTGTATGTATCACGTGGCTCCAACAACATTCTGCAGTCCATATCTGAATTGATAACTATAAAGCTATCACGGACTTGTGATCTCCGTATACACTATATTGATATAGGAATTATATATGTTTGTTGATGCAATTTTCAGCAATGCTTGCAACACACAGCTTAAACAATCTACAACCAGAATAAGAATCTCAAAAACCTAGCTAGCATGTGGGAGATGCCATCTCCGATGGTTAAATTAAATAGGAATTGACTCTCTTAGTGAATAATTAATAGAATCATTTCTAGATCAACATACTAGTAGGGTATTTATAGGCTTTGATCAAGTATTCTACTATGGCATGCATGACTCCTTTGAGGACATAATTCTTGGTGCATAGTATGCTTAGTTACCTTCATAAGCACGATTTGATCGTTGATCGTAATATGATATATATGATATCATAGATCCTAATTATATATATGATATATCGGCCGAAACAAGAATTCATTGTCCATATATAACATACTAGTATGATTTTTTGAATAATTTTATTTATCATCATTTTTAGTACTATTATCCTCTCAACATTCCTTAACGTAGTAGCATCAAATGATTAGTTCATTAAGGTTGTGTTTGGATGTTGAGTTGAGTTGAGTTGAGTTGAGATGATAAAATATTGTTAGAATATTATTTTTTAATATTATTATTATTTTGAAATTTGAAAAAGTTGAATTATTTATTATATTTTGTATTGAGATTTGAAAAAGTTGTAATGATGAGTTGAGATGAGTTGAGATGAGTTGAGAAGAGTTTGGGATCCAAACGAAGCCTAAATGATCAGAAATGGAATATAATAGATAATTTCCTTAATATTGCAGCATCAAATGATCAGAAGTCGAATATAATAGATAATTTTCAATTATTAAATACCACATCATAAAATGATGAAAGCATAATAATAAAAGAGAGAGTGGGTAGCATTACTCTGATTTTCTACTCATTTCTCTAATTAATATTATACAAGAGAGACAACTTACCATTCGAAATTCTGGTGGTGGTGTTGTATTTTTACTTGCAACATTTTGAAGGAAAAACTTATATATATATATATATATATATATATATATATAACACTTGAATAATCAATACTATAAATTAAAGAACTATTTACATACAAAATAGGAACTACGGCCCTATTAGGATTAATAAGAAATTTTCTCATTATTATAATTTTCTCAAATTTTTATACAAAATACAATAAACAATTCAAAATTTTCAAATTCTAAAATAATAATAATATTAAAAAATTTATTCAACTTTTAACTTTTATTAAAAAACCATCTCATTTCATCTCATTTCATTTCATTATCCAAACGGGGGCTAAAGGTTTGAGAGAAAAAGTTTTATATCTATGGAACTAAATTCATTCCTAAAACTAACCAAATTATACTAAGAAGAAACTAAAATTAACAAAAAAATTGGGACTGCTATAGCTATAAAAAGATTATATAAAAATAATTTTATAAATTGACGTAATTTTATATGATCTGTTATATTTATTTTATAATAAAAATAATTTTATAATTAATAAATTATATAAAAATCATATTAATTTATAAAATTATTTTTTTTGTGTAAAATATTTATGAATAAGTATTTCTCAACAAAATATTAGGCCCAACGTACATATATATGCTCTGAAAAAGTAGCAGCCAGCAGCCAACGAAGTTTCATATGACGTGAGGAGTGTCCTACAAAAGCATCCACCGGCAAGTTTGAATTTAGTTAAAATAGGAGTACTAGTCGTCATTAGGAAAGAAAAAGTAGTGAGCAAACCAAAGCCGATGAAGAATATTGAAGTTTGAACAACAATCTTTGATTTCAATTTGGTCAATGACATACGTAGAACTTACTGCACACCTCTAGAGTTCATGCTCTTTGAATGTATTATGTTGTTAATTATTTATTTACCATATCAAGAATGGGATCCTATCCTTTTTCTTTTTTTAATAATGTCTCATTAATTATTAATCATCGTTTGATTTTACCTCATCTCAACATCTAAATATCATTCAAACGCAAATAATTTTAAATTTTAAATTTTAAATTTCAAATTTTTAAATCTTTTATTTAATCGTTACCTAATCATTACAACTTTACTAAACTTCCAAACAAACACAAAAAACAATTCATGAACTTTTTTAAATTTTAAAATAAAAATAATATTAAAAAATTATATACTAATAATATTTTAATTTTATAATATTTTTATTCATATTTTTATCTCTTTTTTTCTCAAAACCCTATAAAACAACTTAACTCAAGCCATTTCAATACTATTTATAAATTATTTTATTACTATTTACAAATTTTTCATCTCATCTCATCTATATAAGTATTAATCATTAGATATTTTTAAATTATTGTCAAAATAGGATGAGACGTAAACAAGACTCTTAACACCTTTTTGGATAGTAATAAATTGTTATTTTCTTACTATCCATTTATTATTTATAGTATATTTGAAATTTTTACTTTTTTATCATTTTTTAAATATTTTTTTAATATCCTTAATTATTAAAAAAATTAAAAAAAGATATAATTTTATTAATATCCACTTTCTTAACTATTAAGTAAAATAATAAATTAAAAAAAATCAAATACAAAAAATATAGTAAATGAATAGTAGACCTATCTTTATCTTATTTTTAGTTTTAGTTGGAATTTGTCAAACCAGAACAGCTACCAATACAGGTTAGCCGACTACTTTGTTTAGTCAATGCTGACAATGACTGAAATAATGGAGATGCTGGCGGGTAGGTAGAGACAAGATAAGCCTTAGGTCTAGAGATTCCTTAATTGCCTTAGCCCGTGTCACCATGCATGGGATGAGAATTGAGTGGTCCACCAGAAGTAGATGAAGAAAAAGAAGTGGCGGTGGATTTAGTGCAAGTGCAGGATTAGAGGAAAAGTGGAGGGGCAGGTTCGGTAGGGACTGAGCGAGTTCTCTGGTGGATACAGAGGTGAAGATCTGGAGTGTACAAGAGTAGAAGGATCATCAGCACTGCAAAGACAAACGGATGTTTTTTTGCGTTGCAGAAGTGATCGGAGTAGCTAATGGAGGAGAAGACTGAGAAAACGATGGAAGTGCATTAGAGGGAGCGAGTTCCAAAATAGTAACAACATGCTTGGGATGTGGGCAGTAACCAATATAATGCAGTGTAAAAAATTGTAGAAAATTGTATATTCAAGTGTGTTTATTCATTGTACAAGAATTGCATAGTTATAATTGAATAGGCCTGTGGTAAATAAGGATATACAATCATAACATAAATATAAATACAATCAAGGCTTACCGTCAAAATATTTTAACCTACGAATATTCCATATATAATATGGTCATATTTTAGGATACACCAAATTATGAAAACATTCTGAGACGTACTATGAAGTATTTCTAGATATACAAAATCTCCCCTCAAACTTGGAAGCAACGAAGTCAATTGGAGTTTGGAAACAGGATCACTTAGCCAATTAGGTGGATGGGATCTTGTGAATATGTCAACAAGATTGGCTTCAAAGGAGACAAAATGTAAGTGAAGGGAGCCTCGCTAAGATAATGGCGTACAAAGTGACAATCAATTTCAATGTGTTTAGTACACTCATGAAACACGTTATTGTGAGCTATCTATATGGCATTCCAATTATCACAATGTACATGAGCTAGTCATTTGAGGAGCACCCATGTCGGTCAAAAGCCATCGTAACCATAAAAGTTCAATTGTAGTGTATACTAGTGCACAATACTCAATCTCAGTGCTGGAATGGGAGAGAACAGATTGCTTCTTACTACGTCAAGAAATCAAGAAAGTGCCAAGTAGGAAACAATAACCTTTGGTAGAGCGATAATTAGTGGGATGACCAGCCCAATCAACATCAATAAGCTTGAAGCTCAAGTGATGAATGTGAGAAGTGTAGACCATGGAATAAAGTACCCTTGATATAACATAGGATATGAAGAACGATCACAAAGTGAGTGGAGGGAGGTGCACTTATGAATTGACTAACCAAATGATTTGTATATGAGATGTTAGGTCGAGTATAGTTTGGTATAAGACACTGCCAACGAGTTCTCAGTATAGTGTCACATTGGTAAGCAGGGCATCATCTGTAGCTAAAAGCTTGGCATTATACTCAAGAGGACTACCGATTATTTACTATATATCAACCCAGTTTTGGATACAAATAATAGCCATCTTTACTAGAAGCAACCTCAAGACTAAGAAAGTAATTAAGATGTCCTAAATCCTTCATTTCAAAATTTTAACAGACAAAAGCCTGAAGATCTCGAATATTAATAATGTCACTACCAGTAATAATTATATCATCAACATAAAGAAGATGAAGGATAATATCAGCCTTGCTAGTACGAAGAAAGAGGGCTGAATCGTAAGAACTAGGAACAAAGCCTTGTTGAGATACCACATATCGAAATTTGACAAACCAAGCACGAGGAGTCTACTTGAGTCCATAAAGAGCCCGCCGAAGATGACAAACTGTGTGGGGAGGGTGGTCATAGCTCAATGGAGGCTACATGTAGATTTCCTTAGTAAGATCACCATTGAGGAACGCATTTTTAACATCCATTTAAAATAGTTGCCAACATCGAACAGTAGCCACTGCAAGCAAAGATCTAACAGAGGTAAGTCGTGCAACATGAGCAAAAGTCTCCTCATAGTCTATATCGTATTCTTGGGTGAAATCCTTGGCCACAAGACGTGTCTTGTAGTGTTCAACTTATCCATTTGCCCGAGTCTTGATCTTATATATCCACTTACACCCAACTGCTATTGCTACTTTGCCCAAGTGTGGGTTTTTGTGAGTGCATCTAGTTTATTAGACATAGTTTTCTGCCAAAGGGCCTCAGTACTAGCCTCACGGTAATGCTAAGGCTCATGAAGTGCAGCTAAAATAAAAAAGCAATGATAAGCCCGAATATGAGAGGGAAGAACAATTACTCGACTAGAGCGACAAAGGGGAGGAAGCTGAGAGGCATTTGGGCCAAGTGAGTTGGCATAAGTTTGAGGGTTGGGTTAGGTTAAGTGGGTCTAAGTGGTGTGGGATTATGGAGGGTGAATGGATTTTCAATAATAAAAAGGAAGAGGTGCTTACTTGAGATGGGCTGGGCCGACGGTGGGCTGGGCAAGTTGGGAGGAGATCCAAGGAGACTGGCCTGTGGAGCTTGTGGCGCGTGTGGTCAAATGTGCAGAGAATAGGGGTAGCATGTGGGAGCGTGTGGAAATCTAGAATTCAGTGTCATTTGTACCGAGACACCAATGACAACTTTCATAGTCAATTGGTGGTCTAATATGAGAGGACTAGATTGAAAAGGGATTTGACTAGCATGTAAAGAAACCGTACACGTCAAGTGCCAAAAGGCTATTAAACCAGACGTGGTGTGCTATATAAATAACAAAGGGAAGGAACACAATTACTAACAAAAAGATAGAACACAAACACAAACGATTCTATGAGAGATACCACAATCGGGTATTCTTTTATACCAAGTAAAAAACTGTATATTCAAGTGTTTGTTCAATGTACAAGAAAGACCTATTTATACAATAAAGGATATACAATCAGAATAGAAATATAAATACAATCAAGACTTATTGGCAAAATATTGTGACCTAAGAATGTTCAATGCCTTCAAATCTGCTCGTCCGTTCACCTCTTCAGGTAGCGCGTGTCCTACATGTGCCGCCACTGCCTGTGTTGGTCTGTTGCCACCGACTCGGATTGGATTCCAGCTGCTCTATGTTAATGCTTTCTCTAACTAGTGATCTTGTAAGAGGGATAGTGGACCTATCCAAAAATCCACTCCAAACAATATGTGACAATGCACCCATCACCTACACCGCTTCCAGCGGACTCAAGCGGTAGTTCTATTGTTCCTTTTTTTTGCGAACACTTTTCCATCTTTATATAAGACGACGTCCTATTGTAGAATAGGGGTAGGGATCAAGATATTGGTTCCAAATAAACTTCACCCCCTCCTTATGTATCACTATTTAGCACTATTTTCTATTGTTTTAGGATGTTTGTTTGGAAACTCCACCTCCTTCTCATATATCACATTTCCTGTTTAATGAAATTAACTTAAAAAAAAAAAATAGGCATGACAGTTCCTATAACAGGGAAAAGTCTTTTGTCCATAAGGTTGGAATATTTTTCCCATTTTAGGAAAAGTAAAAGTTATATTTTAATGTACATATACTTGTCAATTCAAAACACAATTCCTGACATAAAGTACAATTTATGTATGGTTTTATTCTTTGAAACCAAAAAACAATCTAGTCTTAAAATTTTAATATTAAATTATATATATATAAATATATATATATATATTCTCTATAGATAAAGAGTTTGTACTTTTTTTCTTGGCACTTGAATAGAAAAATATATCCTCCAATGTGTGGTCTAGCTTTACTTATTCGATTACCCTTTCGATTATTAAGCGTTATTCTTAGATGGTTAAGGACTGATGGTCTCGAGAAATCACGTCTAAACCCGGTGAGGAAAGCCCTTCTTCCTTCCATCCGATTGCGGGCAAGAACCAGTGGATCAATTAGCAAATCTTCACGCGTATCCTTGGTCATATGTTACATCATCACCTACACGGGATAGCCTTGGCATGGTCATCTGTTGTTCCTAACTCCCCAAAGTGCCTTATATGTAGTCATCTCACATTTGGCAGAGGAGTCGCGTAGTCTCACTTGGTCCAATGCGTCAATGCAGTATTGCAGTCACTTTCAACTTCGAATCAAATTGGCAAATTTTTTTCCATCTTTCCCCTTGAGATCCACCGTTCGTTTGGATAGATCTCTAGTTTTATGGGCATTTTACCACTCACGCTAATTACTCTTACTTCCATCACATATGAGCCAAATAGGCATCCATTCTCAATCACATCTAATCTTAAAGAGGGAGGCCTTTTCCTTCTTCTCTCCATCCGAAGACCCTTAAGGATTGATGGTCCCAAAAAATCACGCCTAAACCCAGTGAGGAAATCCCTTATTCCTTCCATCCAAGCGCTGGCAAGATCCACTGGATCAACCGGCAAATCTTCATGTGTATCTTTGGTCATCTATTATAGCACCTGCACGGGATGGCCCTGGCATGACCATTTGAGAAATTAACTCTTCTCGCTGGTAATTAAGTTCAAATCATCTTCAAAGCCACTATTGTTGGGGATAAGGATAGATAGTGGTCCTCACTTACAAAACCGATGTAAACCATCGTATGAGAAAGAGATGGTCATCCGACCATACTTTTAGCATTTACCATCCAATCGGCACAACAAGCACTAAGATTAAGCATCGAGTAACCAGCACGGGAACACTTAGCCTGTCGTGCTCTAAAGCTTGCCCATTGCTGCCCTTTGACAATCGAACTAAAAACTAAAATAAAGTATGCTCTTGCTCGGGATTGCCAAGCAAGGCTATCTCCATAAGATCCTACTCGGGATCACTAACCAAGAAGAAAGAATGCCCTTGCTCTAGACTATGCAGTAAGGCCGGCTTCACAAGACCCTACCTAGGATCACCTAGTGGGAAAAAAAGTATGTTCTTACTTAGGATTACTGAGCAAGGCCTACCTCCAAAAAACCCTGCTCATAATCATCGAGGAGGAAGAAATTATGCTCTTGCTAAGGCCAATCTTCACAAGAAGTTGCTTGGGATAATTGAGCAGAGGAAGAACATATGCCCTTAATAGAGAATCCCGAAAAGGCTAAGCTCAGTGATCTTGAGCAAGGCCTATCTGCACAATACCCTACTCGAGATCACCGAGTAGGAAGAAAGTATGCTCTTGCTTGAAAATTTCGAACAATGCCTATCTTCACAAGACTGCTCAGAATCGGGAAGAAAGTATGCTCCTGCTCAATAATACAAGCAAGTCCGATCTTCACAAGAAGCTGCTCAAGATAATGGAGTAGATGAAGAAAATAAGCCCTTACGACCAATGCTCTTGGTCGGGATTCCCAAGCAAGGCCTACCTCCACAAGACCCTGCTCGAGATCACCAAGCTCCCAAAAAGTATGCTATTATCGAGCAAGGCCGATCTTCACAAGAAGCAACTAAAGATAATCGAGCAGAGGAAGAAAATAAGCCCTTGCTCGAAATCGCCGAGAAAGGCTAAGGCTTTTGCTCACGATTCTAAAAGAATCCAAACCCATCTCAAAGACTTCAGATTATTCATACATAACCTTTAAATCATATGTACTAGCAATTAACATTTATTGGGAAAGAGATCTGTTGTGCTACCCACAATAATAGTACTATAATAAAGAGAAACAATAAAGTTGGAGTTATGACATCTATTAAAACGAACCTCCTTTGATGATATTTCACATAGCAAGCCAGTGACTGGCATATGCCTTGTATTGTAATTACAAATCGATTTTGATGCCATCACCGATCTACAGAGTTGTCATTGGATGGTTAACATCTCCCAAAAGAATGTAAACAATGATTTTGTCCCAGTATAAAATCAAAGTGTCTCAAACAGGCTTTGTTATAGCCTCCAGATCAGTTTACCATTTGTAACTAAACATGAATAAAGCCAATCACTGAAAATCCCAGAAAAGAGGTGCCAAATAGCAGGCAGGCTTCCCACTCAGTTCATCATTTACATTCGTAGTGTCTTGGCTTGGTTATCCTGGTGCTATTACAAGACAATCTTGTGAAAACCAAGGGCACGGTCAATCCAACTAAACCAAAATTAGATGAGAATGGGAACTGTGATCCAAGAGGAAAAATATGAGGTGTTTTTATCTTGCCCCATGGTTCTTTAGGGCATAGTTACCTTAACTCTAATTCAGCATGCATGTGGACATGTTAGAACACCCACTTCCTGCAGGCATTGACAATTAAAAATGCTGAAGGTATCTGACTGCTAAAATTTTGACCTCAAAACAACAATTTCACACTAGGAGTGGTTAGAAAATTGAACCCTCCCCCTATAGGCCTTTTCAAAATTTTAGAATCTACTCAGATGAAAATAGATACTTGACTCAAGCAAAGCTAAAGTGAATTTCTCATAGACAAAGCACAGGAAAGAGTCGGTTAGGCTTGGTAACTTATGATCATAAATTTGAGCATGTGGTTGCTTTCTCTTAAGATTACCTATTAAAAAAAAAAGAGCTATTACAACAATAAAGAGATCCCATAAAAGTAAACTCACGAATTGAAATAGTTTCATATGATACATTAGATCTACTTTACAATAAAAATAGTTTTAAAATCTAACGTACCACATCAAACCACGTCAGTTTATGAATTTTTTTTGTGAAATCTCTTTGTGGCTAAAGCATTATTCTTAAAAAAAAAAAATAAAGAATCATCAAAACATAGATTCCCTTCCTTACGAAAATTAAATTGGGTGATGGTGCCCTTTAGGTAAATGAAAATATAGACATGATTTGTTTTCAAGAAGAGGACAATACCCAATTTTATTATTAGTCCTCACTTATGGAGGAGGAATACCATGGTTACAACCAACACCTTGGGGTCAAAATAATTCAAAAAATCTGAATCAAGGTTCGAAATCCAATCTAAGTTATACTGCAGAAAATGCAAACTAACATAGCATCCTATGCACACTCCAAACCAACTTGCAACAAATCTGCGGAATCCCTGATCTTTTTAGGTTCAGAATACCCTTGAGTTCATGTGGAAGGTCTCTCCATTCCTTTAACTGCGAGGTCTTTCCTTGTGTCCCTAATTTAGCTAGAAAATCTGCAGCTATGTTGACCTCCTATAAATGCTGGTGTATTGAAACTCACAAGATCACCGTAGAGGGGATATTTCATTCCACAGATTCCAAAGAAACCAAGGAATGCCGTGCAAACCTGTCATTCAGTCCACTAACACCCTTGAACCAGATTCTATCTCAACCTCCACTAAATTGTCTTCAACAGATAATCTTAAGCCATTCAAGATTGCTTTAACTTCTGCCATGGTATTAGTACCTACTGCATAAAACTTGGAGAAAGCAACTACAAGTTTCCCATTTCCACCCCCCTCCACCTCCACTATCCCCTGGGTTACCCAAGGAGTAGCCATCTAAGTTGAGTTTCACTATTCCAGCAGCTGGTTTGTACCACTTTTAACTGATAAAAATTGACTCTTATTCCATCCTACAACATTTCTACCAAATGGCTCTGAGTGGAAGCTTCTTGGTATTGTGCTTTAATTTCTTTCCCCTTTGTTCTTGTGGTTGCCATGGTTATTGGGATTCCCCTTCTTAAGGTGTATCCCTTGTGTGGTTTACAGGAGAATCATCAGATGTTTGTGGGGATGCCCTTATGTGGGTTGGGCTTTCCTTGCATCGAGTGGGGCTTCTGGTGGTATCATTGTGATGTGGGACAAGAGGATTGTGGAACTCCTTGAGGAGTGTAGTGGGGTATCTTCGGTGGCTTGTCTCTTTAAAAATGTGGATGACGAGTTTGAATGGGCTTTCGCAGGTGTTTACAGGCCTAATACGTATAGTTGTAAGAGGGTTTTGTAGGATGAGCTTGCTGGAGTATATAGCTGGTGGGCTGTACCTTGGTGTATTGGAGGGGATTTCAATGTGACTCAGTTCCAGAGTAAAAGGTCGGGAGAGCATCGTTTAAGTCCTGCTATGGAAGACTTTTCTGACTTTATCTTTGATCTGGAATTACAGGACTTACTTTTGGTGGGGGGTGACTTCACTTGGTCCAACAACTGTGTTCAGTCGAGGTTGGACAGATTTCTTGTTTCCCCATCTTGGGAGGCTCATTTTCTGGAGTGCTGCCAAAAAAGAATGCTTAGGGTTTGTTTGGATCATTTTCCAAATTTTTGGATTGTGGGGGTATTCATGGGAGTCGTAGGTATTTCAAGTTCGAAAATATGTGACTAAAAGTTGAAGGTTTTGTGGATATGGAAAGACAATGGTGGGTTTATTGGTACCCGGAGTTTTATATTGGCCAATAAGCTTAAAGCTTTAAATAATGATTTGAAGAAATGGAATGTGGAAGTTTATGGGAAAGTCGACTATCAAATGAGGTGTCTCTTTGAGGAGTTGCTTAGGTTGGAGGAGAGGGCTGAGACTGGGGCTTTATCGGAGAAAATGAGCAGAAAAAATTCAGTAACAGCTGAACTTGAAAAGGTGATTTTGTTGGAGGAGATTTTGTGGAGGCAGAGATCTCAGGCTTTGTGGCTAAATGAAGGAGATCAATGTGCTAAGTACTTTCATCGGGTTGCCAATACTCATCGTTGGAACAATGCTATTAAGATGCTTCATTCCGGTGATTGTGTTATTGATGATCAAGCTGATATTAAGAACCTTGTGGTTCATTATTATGAAACACTTATATCGGAACAATACCCATGGAGGCCAAATCATGATGGGCCAGCTTTTGAGAGTATAGGTATTCTGAGTTCAAATTAGTTGGAGAGACTGTTTGAGGAGGAGGTGCACCTTGTGGTTAAAGGAATGGCAAGGGACAAAGCTCCGGAGTCGGATGGTTTTTCTATGGCATTCTTTCAGCAGTGTTGGGAGGTTGTAAAGGGAGATGTTATGAGCATTTTTCATGAGACAAACGGATGTTAAGGATTTCCCGTTTCCATCCTATTAGCCTTATAAATGGGGTTTATAGATTATCTCCAAAGTTCTTGCTAACTATTTGAGTACAGTTATGGAGAGATTATCTCAAAGTACAGTTATCGAGAGATTATCTCGAAACCTCAAAATGCTTTTGTTAAGGGGCATCAAATCCTTGATTTAGTTCTTACTGCAAATGAATGTTTGGAGAAGAGATTGAGAATGGGAGTGTCAGGCCTTTTATGTAAGCTGGGTATGGAAAAAGCTTTTGACCATGTGAATTGAGATTTCTTCTTCTATTTACTTGAGAGATGTGGTTTCGGGGAGAGATGGCAAATGTGGATAAAACATTGTATCAGTATAACTACGGTCAGTTCTCTGTTTTGGTCAATGCTGCTAGTTTTTTTAATAGCTCACACGGCTTGAGACAAGGGGACCCGATCTCCCCTTTCTTTTTGTGATTGTTATGGATGCGCTTAGTCACATGTTGGAAGCTATGGTTGGACCTGGTTTTTTATTAGGCTTCTCGGTGGGATGCATTAACAATGGTTTCATTAATGTGTCCCATCTTCTTTTTGCAGATGACACTTTATTATTTTGTGATACGGACCCAGGACACATTCAGTCGATGAAGGCTCTATTAATTTGTTTTGAAGTTGTTTCCAATCTTAAGGTGAATCTTGGGAAATAGGAGATGGTGCCATTGGGCAATGTTAGGAATATTAGAAGGTTGGCAAGTATTTTGGGCAGTAAGGTTGCTTCATTGCCTATGAAATACTTGGGCCTTCCACTTGGGGCCTCTTTCAAGGCTAACACTATATGGGATGGGGTGGTGGAGAAAATTGAGGTTGTTGGCTGGATGGAAAGGTTGTACTTGTCTACAGGGGGAAGAACCACACTTATTAAGAGTACACTTTCTAACTTTTCCACATATCCTCTTACCTCCTTTTCCTTTGCTGGCAAGTGTGGCTAATCAAATTGAGCAGATTTTCCGAGCCTTCTTGTGGGGTGGAAATGGAGAGGAGACTAAGTTCCACTTGGTCAAGAGAAATAAGGTACGTACACCAATGTCTAGTGGAGGGTTGGGAATTCATAATCTAAGAATCTTCAATAAGGCACTTCTTGGGAAGTGGTTATGGAGGTATCATCATTAAGGGGAATCTTACTGGAAGAAAATTATTGAGTTGAAGTATGGGAGTTTGCGAGGGGGTTGGTGTTCAAATGAAGTGAGAAGTGTGCATGGTGTTGGTTTGGGGAAGAACATTAGAAATGGATGGGAGGATTTTTCTCGGTTTATTCAATTCAAGGTTGGTGATGGGAAGAGGATCAGCTTTTGGCATGACTTATGGTGTGGTGATTCAGCTTTTAAGACCACATTTCCCTCTCTTTTTAGGCTGGCCCTTAACTAGGAGGCTTCAGTGTTCAAAATGCTAGATCGTTCTAGTGGGTTCCCTTTGTGGAATGTCTATTTCAGTAGAGCTGCTCATGATTGGGAAATTGGAACTATTTCTGATTTTTACAGCTTATTGTATTCCTTGCAAATTGGTAATTATGAGGTGGACAGAATGCTGTGGATGAAGACTAGGAATCGGAAATTTTATGTACAGTCATTGTAAAGGGCTTTGTCAAGCCAAAATCATATTTTATTCCCTTGGAAGCCTATTTGGAAAAGTAAGGTGCCACCTAAGATTGCCTTCTTTGGGTGGACAGCAGTTCTTGGGAAAGTTGACATTGGATAATTTGAGAAAGAGGGACCTTGTCGTAATGGAATGTTGTTATATGTGTAAGAAGAATGGAGAATCGGTGGACCATCTTTACTTCATTGTGAGGTGGCAAGAATGTGATGGGAGGAGATCTTTTATAGAGCGGGCATTGCTTGGGTAATGCCCAAGAGGGT
The DNA here is from genome assembly GCF_001411555.2 of Juglans regia. NCBI lineage: Eukaryota > Viridiplantae > Streptophyta > Magnoliopsida > Fagales > Juglandaceae > Juglans > Juglans regia. The sequence goes on along the minus strand of NC_049916.1, from coordinate 16,969,151 downwards.
GCCTGATTTACTTGCATGTTGGCAAAGATGTAGGGCGAATTCAAACATTGAGAAAGTATGGAGGATGATTCCTCAATGTTAATGGATTGAAAGGAATGGTTGAAGTTTTGAAAACAAGGAGCGTTCTCCAGATGAGCTAAGATGTTTCTTCTTCCATACATTATTTCTTTGGGCATCCTCGTGTGTACTTAATGAAGCTTGCTTCAATGACTTTCTTGTATCCCTTTCCAGCTCCTTTTTATGTAACTAGGTGTATGTTGTTTGTATACCTCCTGTGTACTTGGGTGTGCCTACTTACTTCTATTAATAAAATGTTTGTTTTACTTATCAAAAAAATAAAACCCTGAACTTTAAAGAACTCAAAACTCCATAAAAATATGAAAAGCTAACAACTAATAAAAATTTACTCCTATTCCGTCCTACAACATTTATCCTATATAGCTCTGATTTCGAAGCTTATCGGTATTGTGTTTTAAATTTATTTGCCCTTTGTTCTTGTGGTTGCGATTGTCGTTGGTATTTGCTATTTTTCCTAATAAGATACCATTACATATACTGCAGGAACTTTTTCCTAATAATGTGTTTGCATAATATGTACTCAATGACTAAAAAATACTTCATTTATCAGGTATAAATGGCTGTGCTTGCCTTCTTCAATCGAACACATCATCTTATTCTGTGTTGGGAAGTCAAAATATTGTTGTCAATAAGATGTACACAGGTTTCATGACGTAATTAAGAATAGTACATAAATGCTAAGTACTAATATGCAATCAATGTATCCCAAACAAAGCAAATAATTTTTGTGCCAAGGAACTGAGAATCACAACTTAATTAGAATAATAGCTGTAAGTATGCATACCTCTTATAATTCATCCAAGAAGCTGAATGCATGTAAATTCTTTGAGTCCTTACTCATCAAAATTATCTATTAAATGCTCTGATACAATGCTACTCAAGAGAACAAGTCCCTGCCAGTCAAAAAAACAAAGAAAACAAAAGAGGACTAATGCATTGTAAGGAAAATAAATTAGATCAGCCTGCTTCAACACAGCTCTAAGATGTGAAAATACATCAATTGGGGGATGGTTGCTAGAAAATTCTGAAGTCGTATCAATTTGCTTAGGACAACAATTCTAATGCGTCAGGATAACATATCAAAGTTTACAGAGACATAATTCACGCAAGAAATCAGTATATTGAAGCAAGAAATCTGCTACGGAGTAAATCCAACTACTGTGACAACATTTTCCAATATCAAACATTTACATGAGGATGGACTGAAAGGAATGGGGAAAAAAAGAGGGCAATGCAATTTATATCAGTTCATGAACACAATAATATTAAACCACCCTATCTACACTGAGCTGTGCATAACTACATCACCACAAGACAGTCTAATTTGATGAACTATTGAATTTCCTTATTAAACAACTCTGCATGATTCTATAACATCTGTTTTCATCTGATCAAAAAGTATCCACCCATTCCAAGAACTGAACAGTGCAGTAATGTCCCACAAACACATTGTGCACACTACTCACTAAGTTAGTATTCAAGGAACAAATGAAAACCTTTGGGAATGGACTCCCGGGTGGTATAGACTGAGGTGGTATATTGCCTTGGGTACCAATTCTCTCAATTCATGATGCTGGGCAACCACAGTACGGTCTACCCCCTCAAGGGCAGTCAACACCCTTGCTTGTTCCAAAGAGTCACTTTTTCCAACGTGTAATGCAAGGTAGCAAAGCAGAATCAAACCGTGCAACAATGTCCGTTCATTGCCCCTTAGCATTTTCATCAATGGCGGCACCCCATCGAACTCAATTATTGTCTTTGAATGCTCCATACAAAGAAAATTCCCCGGACAAGCAAACTTCTGCAACGAAATGACAGCTTCTGCAGCCACATCGGGGTTTCTATTGCCAAGATGAGTAACTAGCGGACCAATTACCCGGGTCTCTCTAGCAGGAAATGTCCTTGCCAACGAACCAATCGATTTTATGGCCAGAACTTGCAAGACAGGGCTGTCCAACTCTCTAACCACCCTCAACAGCTGATCCACAACAGCCTTGGCAGCCGGTGAAGTAGTCTTGAATGCTGCACGTCTAAGGTCAACATTGGACTCAGCCGCAGCCGTTATCTCCATTATGGTCATCAAGCAATTGTACTGCAACTCACCCTCTTCTTTCTCCACCAACTTGGCCAAACAAAGTAGCCCTTTCGTCTCAGTTATCCTCCTACTGTTGGACACACTCCCTTTGGCAAGCTTCCACAAAGCCTCAGCACAACTAATTTTCAAACTAAGCTTCAGTTGGGGCTTCTCGTTCTCCCTCTCTCTCCTATGCTTACTCCCCTCCGAGGAATGATAATAATTATAATAGTAATGCGAGCTCGATTGCGAATGCGTATATGGTCCGGCATTTGGCCTAGTTAACGATTTCTTTTCCATCTCCTTATTAATTTGAACAATCGAATGAATGCTTTGCTTGCCAGATTGCTCTCTATGCTCGTCAGCAAATGTCTCGAAAGACAACAGTGTCACGAGCGGCCTTATCACGTTATCTCTCGCGAAATCCTCTTGCGCCAGAGGGTCATGCTCAGCCATCCTCGCCACCAACGTCGCTACCTGAGATTGAACCTTCAACGGCGAGTCCCCGAGGACTTGAACTATAATCTGAACCCCGAGCTCATTCACGATATTTCTCACCCTTTCTTGGTCGTTCGCTAGGTTGCAAAGCGCGCTCGCCCCAGCAATCTGAGCGTCCGGCGACGCGTCCTCCTTCAAGAGCTTTAGCAATGGAGGGACCCCACCTTCCTCGACGATTATCTGCTTGGTCCTGTCGTTGTCTCTGGCTAGCGAAGCGAGTTCATTGGCTGCTTCAATTCGTTCCGTCAGTTGGGCCATTTGAATAGTAGCAATGTAGGACCAAACCCAGGAGATAATCGGATCGTTGCTGGCGATCGGTGGAAGAGAAAGGACGATGCCACCTACCTTTTCGGAATCAAAGATGCTCAGGAGCCACCTCATGTCGCCGAGTGAAGATTCCAGAAGGCCGAAGATCTTACGGAAATCCGCCGCGCTGACGATGGTGACGACCCGGCGGAGTACGCTCCGTCTCTTGCACTTGCGGACTAGGGTTAGAGCACGCTCCAGGTTCTTGGAGACGTCGGCGATTACCCGCCAAATCGGCCGCTCATAGAGGGAGGGAGTGGCGATGGAGAACCGGACCAGGGTCCGGAGCATGTGGGAGAGCCGGTCCACCTGCTTAAACACCTCGACGCACTCCAGCTTGAACGACTCGGCGTCGTCCACCGCAACACGGACTCGCTCGCAGAGTAGAATCGGATACGAGAGCTCGTTTGCTACTCGCTTCGACTCGGAATCCGAGGCCATCGCGGGGGCGTACGACTCACCAAACCGATAAAGAGACGGCCCAAAGAGTACAAAAAGCACTCTCGATCGACACGGTGGGCCGAGTGGTGTGTAAGGGGGGGCGATTCAACCGAGTGTAGGCCGGGTCGAGCATACAGGTCTGGGTGGGGGAGGTTACGGGGTTTGGTGGGGTCGGTTCAGGTCATTCTCCTCCTTCTTCGCATGTCTGTCCGCGCTTCTGCTTTTTCTGGGAAATCGCGCGAGAAGTGTACAGCGAGAAGGAAAATGGGATTACCATAAAACGGCGGTTGTCTGAGTAGGAAGGAGACGTACGGGTCAAAGTCAATTACTCCAAGTTTAACCGTTATTTACGTTGCGGAGCTGAAGTCGCAAACAGCACTCTCGCTTTGGTTTTATAAAATTAAATTATTTTATATTATATAATTATTATAATTATTTTAAATTTTTATAAAAAATAATTTAATTTTTTTAAATATTAAAATAAAAATTATATTAAAAAATTATATTATAATAATATTTTATTTTATTTTATTTTTAAAAAAATATTTCATCTCATCTTATTTTATTTAAACTGTATAACCACCTTATTGATTATCCAAATGCAAATTTAATGAAATATTTAGCTAATACAATCTCAAAATATCTTACATTGGATTATATATGTAAATGTAAAAATGGATGACATTTTGGCTTTTGCTATAATAAATTAATTGTTTTGATTAAATTTGATAATCACTGTAGCATGACTAGAATGAATAGAAAATTTTTTTCCTCTCTTGTTTATGTAATGTGTTATTTTTCAGTGGCGGTGGGGCTACTATGCCGCCCCCACCTTTACCGTTGGGTGTACCGCCTGGATATTTTTTTTGACATTTTTTAATACATTTAAATATTTTTAAAAAATAAAAAAATATATCAATACATTTAAAATTATTTTTTTAATCACTAAATAAGAAAAAAAAATAATTTTTACCAGCGGTCCAATAGGACGGTCAAATAAAGTGAGTAAAATAGTATTTTCCTTTCCAATTGAGTGTTTTGTGCAACTTGTGTACGTTATGTGTTATTTTCTAATTAATGATAGAACATTAATATTTTTCTCTAGCTCTTAATTTAGAAAAAATAATTAGTAGCAAAAATAATTTTAAAAAATAAATATTATTAAATTAATAATATTTTATTATACATGACTTGGGAATTAGAGTGATGCTAAGTTTTATATAATGTAGTTATAACGTTGGCTTGAGTTTTTTTGGTACTGGAAGTTTTTTTAGAGCTATAATATTATTACTAATTAAGATTTAATTGGTAGAATAATAAGATATGATAAAATTAAATAAATTAAAAATTAAGAAAATTAAATTATTATTATTTTATTATTATATAAAAAATAAATAAGTAATTCAATACGATGACTGAATGTGAATGTAAATGGAATAAATAAAGACAAATATATATTTATATTATATTAGCTAAAACTTGAGATTAACTTTACCTATTCCAATAAAAGTGTTGTAAAAGGCTGAAAGTTCAAAGCATTTTGCAAAACAAATCAACTTTATTCTTGTCTTTGAAGGGCTATGATAATCAGAATTTCTGTCCGCGCGCCCAAGTTGTCCTTGTTTTTTTCACATACAAGACATTAAACATTTTGGAAAATGAATGAGGTAAAAATATTATAAATAATATTAAAATAATTTGTGAATAATTATTTTAATTTAATTTAAAATTATTTGAATTTTGAAAAATAAGAGAGAAAAGTTAAATAAAAACTATTATAAAGTTAAAAATTATTGTAATATAGTTTTTTTAATATTATCTTTTTTTTTATAATTTGAAAACGTTGAATTATTTTTTATTTTCTGTTTGAAAGTTTGGCAAAATTGTAACGATTAATTTTAAAAATATGTAATGATTAATTTGAAAGTATTTATTTTTTTGTGATATTTGGGAAGAAGATGATATGATATGAGAATTTTGAGATAGAAAAGTTTTCCAAACAAATGAGGGGATACTTAGGAATAAGATAAAAGATGAGAATTTTGTAAATAGTGATAAGATAATTTGAAAATAGTAATAAAATAGTTTGAATTAAATATTGGGTTTTAGGAAAGAAGAGAAAAAATTGAATAAAAAATATTAAAAAGTTAAGACATTGTTAGAATATAATTTTTAAATATTGTCTTTATTTTAAAATTTGAAAATTTTGAATTATCTTTTATTTTTTGTTTAAAATTTGAGAAAGTTGTAATGTTAGGTTGAAAGAACTGTAATGATTAATTTGAAAATATTTGTGTTTGAATGATAATTGATAAGAAATTTTGATGAGATGAAACATGTTTCCAAACATCCTATTTCCTCGATTTTAGATCAGAGATCAAATGAAAAATATGTAAATAACAATGAAATAATATATGAATAGTAATAAAATGATTTAAGTTAAAATATTTTATGAGATTTTGGAAAATGATAGAGAAAAAATAAAAAATAAATTATAAAATTAAAATATTATTAGAATATTATTTTTAATATTATTTTTGTTTAGGATTTAAAAAAGTTGAATTGATTTTTGTGTTTTATTTGAGAGTCTGAGAAAATTGTAATGATTATATAAATATTATATGAAAAAGTTAAAATGTTGAAAAATTGAAATTGAGAAGTGTTTGAATGGTGTTTGGATGTTGAGATGAGATAATATAAGATTGTATGAGATGGGTTGAGAATATCTCAACATCCAAACAGATCCTCATGGAGACAACTGTTCATCATTTTCAAAAAAGAAAAAAAAAAGTTTATTCTCAATTTGATTAGTAGAGTATACCTAATAAAATATTTACATAGTATGATTTGATTTACAAGATAAATTTTAAACTTTGAGTTTTACAAATCAAATTTTACCGTTTCACTAATATAGATAGTATGAACTACACATCAACTTGTTAGATACAATCGTAGGTTGTGCACTCCTTCTAAAAAAAAGTGGGTTTCACCATTAAAAAAATTATTTTTTTTTATATGAGTCATATATTACTCACTTTTTTCAAAACGGTTGTGCAGCACTTAGACACTCTATAACTGCAAATATTATTTTTCCACATGTTAAGTATAAAATTCAAAATATAATATTGAGAGATTTTGAAATTCCTAAACAGAAAAAAAAAATCATAAATTAAATCACAAACTTTAAAGAATAATTAAAAAAAGGAAGAAGAAGAAGATAGTTTGGGCTGGGGAAGTTAGCACGGCGTCCTTCATCTACAGTTCCCTTCAAAGGATGACCGCACCACTAGTCATTGCATCATGGCTATGAGTCATCTCAACAAGTTAGCCATCTAGAGAGGTGGATGTTTGCTCGCAAGGTGTGCAAATATGTTGGCAACAACCCTTTGAGGTTCTCTATTTCATGTACGATAGGTTAATTATCATCACTACCTCATGGGGAGGACGATTAGGTCTTTCGCCCTCCAATAAATAGCCGCAAGCCACCTTATGCATGCATGTGGAGGAGATGGAGGTGTAAGAGCTTTATTTAAACTCCATGTCCCACACACACATATCCTAATGGGTTTAAGATAGCTCAATTGTTATCTCTTAAGTGATGGGTCAAAGTTGGATAAGAACAACTCTGTATATTTCTAATCACAGTAGGACACAAAGTTCCTAGATTTTTTGATTGTCAGAAGTCTAAAAATAGTACTGAGGGGTTAAGAGTTCTCACCTACAACATTAGAGTGCTTCTAGCCAACGGGAGACACTTGTAAGGCTGAGTTGTTAGAGTGATCATTCTCTCATAGTCAGATCAAATTCTTTATCAAACAGATGGAGAAACGTATGTATTTAATTATCATTGTTTATATATTGTGGATCATAGAAAATCAAAAATCCAATTATTAATGTTCATGTTAAAATATTTAACATGTGGTATCAGAGTTTTAGCTTATAGATTTTTTATGATCTCGATAAAATATGCAGTGAATAAATATCTATTTGGTTTTATATGTACCTTCGTGTACCTATGATTTTTATCTTGTGATAGGCTGAAAATACTATCCTTTCTATCTGAAAAATAAATTTACGATGGTGATTTTAAATATCTATTTTGTGTTTCTTATGAAGAACCACGCAGGGATGTATTTCGGTTTGAGTTTTCTTATTTTCTCCCTTGTTGTATTGTTTACACTGTGTTAGTGGAGAAAGGAAGTTGAGGAAGCGCTGTGTGTGGGTACAGTACCATGTGTGGTGGCTGGTGTCACCATGTCGGTGGCTCAACACATACGGTGGCGTAAAGGGGGCGGAGTAAGGGGTTGTAAAGCCCAAATGGGTACCGCTGTTAATGGTTTTCCTATGTTTTTGTCTTGATTTGATTGGTACAAAATAGGAGGGATGTTTGGCACGGTAGGAGGCTGAGAACCTCCTCCACGATGTTTCTTTGGCGGCGGCACAGAGGGCTTTAAAGCCCAATAGCCATTGCAGTGAGGTCAAAATTTAAAAAAAAAAAAAAAAGGAACCTTGAGTGGAGGTGGACATCAGCGATGGGAGGAGGCTAGGGATGCCATGTCGTCCTCCCCTCGCCGGCGGTGTCCTCGGTTGCGCTGAATTGAAGGGAGTTTGGTTTCTCCTGATTCTGTGTACACAGTGACGGTGCTGCAATTGTTGATTGAAGATAAAGAAGAAATTATTCTAACTTTCAAAGGGCGCCTTGGCCCAACTCGAGAGAAAGAAACGCCTAGCCCGAAAAGAATTTATTAAAATAAAATAACAAAAAAACAACATAATTGGAATTGGGCTTGTAGGCCCTGTACAATAGGCCCAAACCAGGGTCCGTGTTGACCGACGACCTCATCAATGAACCGGGTTTTAGCCAGGATTACTGGATCGGTCTGGTCCAGACTCGGAATGGTCAAATATATTGTATTATACTATTATTATTTTAATATTATTTGTTTAATAAATAAATCTGAAATTTATTTTTCTTTTACATGTATGTTATTATTGTTAAATACATGTATTAAATTTTCTATACATGATATTGTATGTCAAAGTTTATTTTCAAAGGAGAATTTTGATGATACAACTAGTTCATCCACATAATTTAATACTGGTGAGAATACTTTGGGTATATCTACTCCCAAAGGAGGGCCTTGATGATACTACTAGTTCATCCATAATTGTTTAAATTCTTATTATTGTTTATAAGTGTCTAACTCAAAGCATTATGTGACAAAAATTTCTTGCAGTAAGTGTACCTACATCACTACACTCACAGACTTCATTTGTTCTTATTTTGAATGACTCTAATTTTTTTGAGTGGGTTGAGTGAGTCAGGTTCACCTTAGCAGTCTTTGATCTGGACTCATCACTTACGAGTCCAAAACCACCACCCATCATTGAGAGTAGTAACAGAAATGAGAGAGAGTCATCTAAATAGTGGGTGAGATTAAACAGGCTGAGTCTAATGTTCATGAAAATGACCATAGCCAAAAATATTAAAAATTCACTCCTTAGTATTGAGGATGCCCAAATGTTTTTGAAAAATACTGAGAAAAGGTTTTGGTTTGCAGATAAATCTTTAGCAGGAACACTTATGGCTTAACTTACCACCATGAAATATGATGGTGCTAAAGGAATGCAAGAGCATATCCTTGAAATAAAAAATATTGCTGCTGGGAATGAAAGTAGAGGAGTCCTTCATTGTTCAGTTTATTCTAAACTCATTGCCACCTCAATATAGTTCATTCTAGATGCATTACAATTCCATTAAAGATAAATGGAATTTGAATGAGTTGGTAATTATGGTGGTTCAGGAGGAAGCGAGATTGAAATAACAAGGACATTACTCTACTAATTTTGTGACTAAAGAAGGTGGTAAGAAAAAGCACCATCATAGCAAAATGAGAAAGGATAGTAGTTTGGGAAAGTTAATCAGGTTCAGCAAAACAGTAGCAAATGCTACTTTTGTGGAAAGCATAGACACATGAAAGCTGAGTGTCTGAAACGTAAGACTTGGTTTGAAAAGAAGCCTAAGCCACTTACCTTTGTATGTTTTGAATCAAACCTTGTAAATGTTCTCACTAACTCTTGGTGGCTAGATATGGATGCTAATATTTATGTTTCCATAACTATGCAAGGATACCTTACAAGCCAAACACCAAACCCCAATGAGTGATTTATCTTTATGGGAAATGAGAATAAGGTTGAAGTTTTAGCTATAGGAACTTTTCGTTTAGTTTTGAGTACTGGTCATTATTTAGACCTTCATAACATAGTATATGTGCCTTTTGTGAGGCGTAATTTGATTTCCTTATGCAGACTAGATACTTATGGTTATTCTTTTTCATTCCATAATGGCAGTTTCAATTTGTTTAGAAATAATTTATCTATTGGTTCTGGGTTTCTTTCTGATGGCCTTTATCGACTTTGCCTTAATAATACATTTGTCAAAAATACCTATACCCAGCACCATGAAACATGTATTGGAACTAAAAGAAACATGATGAATGAAAATTTTTTGACTTAGGGCATAAAAGATTGGGGCACATCTCCAAAAAAAGGTTACAAAGTTTAGTAAAAGAATGGATTGTTCTGCATCTTGATTTTACTAATCTTGAAGTGTGTAGATTACATTAAAGGAAATCAAACCAAACATACTAAGAAAGGTGCCACAAGAAGTACGGAACTTCTTGAAATCATTCACACAGATATATGTGGACCATTCTCCACTGAATATTTTGGTGGAGAAAAGTATTTAATCACATTTATAGATTATTTTTTATGGTCTGGATATATCTATATGCTACATGAGAAATTTAGTACTTGAGGTATTTTTCATGGAGGTGGAAAGGCAGATAGATAGAAATGTGAACATCATCAGGTCTAATCGAGGTGGAGAATACTATAGAAAGTATGAAAAATCGAGTTGTAACCCTGGCCCATTCGCCAAACTTCTTGAACGTCGTGACATTGTTGCATAGTACCTGATGCCAGGGACGACACAGCAAAACGTTGTTTCTGAAAGGCATAATCGGACCTTATTGGATATGGTCATAAGTATGGTAAGCAATTCTACAGTACCCAAATCATTGTGGGGTGAAGCTATTAAGACGGCAATGTACATCTTAAACCGAGTTCCTAGTAAGTCAGTTCCAAAAACTCCGTTCGAGCTATGGACTGGTTGGACACCAAGTTTAAGGCACATGCATGTTTGGGGTTGCCCAGCTAAAGCGAGACTTTACAATCCACGTGAAAGGAAATTGGATCCTAGAACAATAAGCAGGTACTTTATTGGGTATCCAAAGAGGTCCAAAGGGTATAGGTTTTACTGTCCTAATCACAGTCCAAGAATAGTGAAAACAGGAAATGCCAAATTCATTGAACTTGGCGAGATCAATGAGAGAATTGAACTCAGAGATGTGATCATTGAGGAAGTACGGGTAGATGGCCCTATACCTACATCCTTAGAAAAGATAATGGTTCCTTTAATTGATCGTCACGATGATACATTGGAACAAGTAAATGATCATCCATCTCAGAATGATAATACCACTTATGAACCAAATTCGGAGTCACCAGAACAATTTGTCTTACGTAGATCTCAGAGAGATCGTAGACCTGCTATTTCAGCAGACTATGTGGTGTATCTCCAGGAATATGAATTTGACATTGGGACAAGTAAAGATCTACTAACGTTTTCACAAGCCATAGAGGGAAGTGATTCTAGTAAATGGATCAATGCCATGAAAGAAGAGTTTAAATCCATGAATCATAATCAAGTATGGGATCTCGTTGAATTGCTTGAAGGGAGTAAAAGAGTTGGGTGTAAATGGGTCTTTAAGACCAAATGTGACTTAAAAGGCAATGTTGAACTATATAAGGCCAGACTTGTTACCAAGGGTTTCACTTAAAAAAAGACATTGATTACAAAGAGACTTTTTCTCTAGTATCTAAAAAGAACTCTTTCAAGATCATTATGACATTAGTGGCTCATTATGATTTAGAGTTACAACAGATAGATGTGAAAATGACATTTTTAAATGAAAGTTTGGATGAAGAGATCTACATGGAGCAGCCAGAAGGCTACATAGAAAATGGCGAAGATCACTTAGTATGTAGGCTTAAGAAATCGATATACGGGCTTAAGCAAACTTCTCGAAAATGGTACTTAAAGTTCAATGATACTATTACTACCTTTGGATTTAAAGAAAACATTGTTGATCGATCTATATACCTAAAGGTCAGTGGGAGTAAGTTCATAATTTTGATCCTGTATGTTGATAATATCTTGTTAGTTAGTAGTGATCTTGGCCTACTTTATGAAACCAAGGGTTTTCTCTCTAAGAGCACTCCCAATGGCTCTTGTAAAATACACCTTCTTTAAAATATAAAGAAAGATGGCTAAGAGTCCATTCCATTGGAATCATCTATTCTATTTCTATTTTACATTTAGCTACAGTGAATCCTCTACATGTAGAGGTAACTATTCATTCCTCTAAACAATTTTTTATTATTTCTCTCTCACTTCATCCTCTTTCTCTTTTTTTTAAAGGAAGAGCCGGAAGCCACCCACATAGCAGCCATGTTCCAAATTTATTAATAAACCTCACTTATGATGGAAGAATACCGTAATAACAAACAAGGCACTTGGGATTTACAAAAATAGAAAATAAAAATAAAAACCTAAGTACCAAAAAACAACCAAAGCCAAAGATAACAAAACAAAAGTCACAAAAATATCTAACAGGCTTATAAAAAGGACAAAAGAACCTTAGTAGATTCTGATATGAGGCATGCCACTCCGATCTGTACATAATAATCCTATGAGAAGAGAGGGAATATTGCTTTGCGCATTCCAGTAACAATTGCAACCACTACTCCCTAATCTGGCAAGAAAGTCAATTGACTTATTACCTTACCTGTAGACATGTTGAAGACAAAATTGCAGGCCCCTAAGCAAACTTTGTACGTCATCCTAATAGTCTTCCAAGTACCAAAGACTACACCTCCCATTATTCAACCAATTAACAACCAACAAAGAACCCAATTCAATGACAATATTATTAAGACCCAACTCCTTGCATTTTTTTATGCCTATCTGAAGTGCCATAAGTTCTGCACAATTATTGGTTCCCCTACTCGTATAATTTGAAAAAGCAAAAACCAAATTCCCGAGATCATCCCTACCAGATCACCAGCTCCCATTTCACTTGGATTATGAATGCTACTTCCATCAACATTTAACTTAAGCCAACCTCGCCTTGGCTTCCTCCAAGCAATAGCCATAATCTTCTCTTTATTTCCTCCATGAACCAGTAGCTTTAACATATTCAATAAGGCAACATCACGAGGAGCTAATCTTGAAGTATTTTTTATTTTAATACCCACCTAATGAATCCAATATTTGAATGAGTTCCAAAGCACATAAACCTTTTTTTTTTCAGCCATCCATGCGAGAATTACAATGCCATTTCCATAAAAGCCAAGTATAACAGGGGTTAAAGCCAATAAGACTACCAACCTGTAAGGAATTAGAAGCCCTACGGAACCAAGCCTCCACAGTAGCTTGCCAAGATCTAGTCGGGACAAACGGAATGCCAATCAAGGTGGAGCACAATCTCCATAAGTCATGCGCGACGGCACACCCATAAAGAACATGATTAATGTCCTCATAGGCACCAACTAGATAAAACTCGCACTTTCAAGCCAACGGAATACCAACATGACGAACACGATCATCAACACTCGAACTAGAATGCACGGCTTTCCACATAAGAACTGAAAATTTCTTAGGTAAAGAATTATTCCAGATCTTTCCTTTTTATCTTATTTTCATTTTAACCATTTTATCACTTTTGCACAGGCCTCACTCTATTTTCTCTCATATACTCTCTGGCACTTCGTTTGTAGTCCATTCGACTTTTATGCATGCAGAAATTTTGATATTGTTAATAATAAAGGCATGTATTTTTTTATTGTTTCACTCTTTTTTTTTTAAATAGTTTAAAATATTACATTATACATAAAGAAATATTACAAATATAAAAATATATGATGTATAGAGAAATATTTGAAATATATGTTGTGTAGAGAATATAATATTTGAAAGAAATAAAAAAGATTAAAAAGTATAATATTTAAATGATATAAATAAAAAATAAATAAGCTGATATATGACGTATTATAAAAGTCAGTATGTAAACTAGAAAAAAGTGGATTTTGGTAATATATTTTAAAGGATAGGATAAATAAGCCATTGAGAGTGCTCTATGAACTTTGAAATGAAATATATGGGTGAGACATCCTTTGTGATCGAAATTGAAATTTTTCAAGATCGAAAACAATGACTGTTGGCATTGTCTCAGAAAAGTTACATAGAAAGAGTTCTTGAAAGATTTGGCATAAAAATTTATTCATCGCTAAACACTCCAATATATATATAAAAAAAAAAAAAGTATAAGTTTAGCCTATCACAATGTCCTAAAACTGAGTGGGAGCGTAAAGAGATGGCAAAAATCCCTTATGCTTCAGTTGTGGGGAGCTTGATATATGCACAGATTTGCACACGGTCGGATATTAGTTTTGCATTTGGCATGCTTGGGCGCTACCAAAGTAACCCAGGGACGTCTCATTGGAAAGCAGTAAATAGGGTATTGTGATACCTGCAAGGACCTAAGGATTACCAGGTTACCTTCAGAAGAACTGATAGTTTGGAGGTAACTGGATACTCAAACTCTGATTTTGCTAGTTGCTCTGATAGCAGGAAATCTACTTCAAATTATGTTTTCCTGTTGGCTGGTGGAGCAATCTCATTTAGAAGTATGAAGCAAACAATCATTGCTTCATCTACAATGGAGGCTGATTTTGTGGCGTGCTTTGAAGCCACAGTGCATGGTTTATGGCTGAGGAACTTTATCTTAGGGCTTTGAGTGAGTTGTCGACTCTATAGCCAGGCTGCTAAGAATTTATTGTGATAATTCCTCTACAGTATTTTTCACCAAGAAGAGCTCAAATACCTAAGCGTCAAGAAGAAAGTATAGAAACAAATAGTGCCCAAAAAACATATTAGTACTACACGTATGATAGCAGACCCATTAAGGAAGGGTATAGCAGCGAAGCAATTTAAAGAGCATGTTGATAGAATGAGTCTAATATGAACATGTTAATGAGCTTGGCCTCCTTCATCCGCAATTCCTTCCAAAGGATGACCGCACCACTAGTTATTGCATCATGGCCATGAGTCATCTCACAAAGTTAGCCATCTAGAGAGGTGGATGTTTGCTCGCAAGGTGTGCAAATATGTTGGCAACCTCTCTCTTTCATGTATGATAGCTTAATTATCATCACTACCTCATGGGGAGGAAGATTAGGCCTTTCGCCCTCCAATAAATAGCCGCAAGCCACCTTATGCATGCATGTGGAGGAGATGGAGGATCAACTATTTTCACATTCCACTACGTACAGGCACTTTAGCGAACAAAGCTGACGTGACGTTCTGTCACTTCAGCACTTGTTTTATAAAAAAAAAAATGAAAAACACGAAGAAGAAGAAGAAGAAGAAAGAAGACGAGGCTTTGTTTCTTTGTTTCAACGTGCAAACCCAGATCTATTTTTCACGTTCCTTCATCTCCCCTCCCCAAATCCCATCTTTGAACCCCATTTTCGTCCTTTGTGAGTGGTGCTCTCTTGTTCCTCCATTGCAGATTGGCTAGTCTTCTCCACAACCCACGTCCTAAGTGTCAGATCCTGAAGGTCGAATGCACTCCTCCATGGCTTTGCCACCCACGTGAACTCCTCGACGTCGTCTTTGGCTGGTGCTTACATTTCCCCCACTAACTTTGTTCTTGGCACTCACTTTGGCACCAAGTCTTGCTTTCCGTTATTCTTGTAGGTAAAAAGGCTCCAATATGCTAATTATTTTTAGATTGGGAATATACCAAAAAAGCGAATAACAATTGAGAAAATAGTAAAGATGGCCTTTTGTGTTATTCCTGCTGGTGAAGGGGTAGGTAGGATTGGCATAGTAAAAGTAAAATATTCCTAGGCACTCAGGTTGATTTAGAAACGGACAAAAACAACAATTCATGAAGTTTATAATTAATGTAGGAGTAATTAATTTCTAATCTAAAAGAATGGAACTATCATTCACGCAGCTAGCTTACAATACTCATATACTGTTAGAAAGTTAGAAGTAGTCAAAGAAAGCAGAAACTGAATCCTGATGATCTAGATTAATTGGGATGAATATTGGGAGTTGCATGTTATTTTAGCGGTTGGGATGAAAGAAGAAAAGCAAAAACAGTTTCTACACTTTGAGACTTGGTTCCTGATCAATTTCTTTTGATTCCATATTAATCCCAAATGCCCATGATATGCATCTAGAAGTAGTGTATAATTCACATCTCCAATGTGGATTCAGTGCATTTTGTTCATGTTGTTTATTGTATAATAAAATCATGGTCCGAAATACCTCACGTACTTTTGTTTTCATTCTTTTCTTCACCTTGGTCAATCTAAAAACTAATATTTTTTGTTTTTCAAATTTAGATTTATTTATTGTTATCTTCATATGCTAGCGCTAAATATATTCAATTTTATATTTTGTGGACTGAAGCTCTTATTTGGAAAAAAAAAATATTGATCTTGCTAGTATGTGTGTTTGAGTTTTAAGTTGAAGCTCTCATTTAGACTGAAGCTCTCATATCCTAAGTTGATTTTGTTCTGAATTTTCTATTTGATTTTTTCTGGTTTAAGATTATTTTAATTTTCTAAAATATTGATAAATATTCTCTAGATGGGGGAAAGGGAATGAGCATGCATCTCCTATAACACGTCCTACTACAGATCCATTAAGAAATCCATCAATCCAGGTATTCAAAATATTATTTAAAATTCATTTTTTGCTCATTTAGTTCATTATCATTATTAGTTTATATGTTAGGTGATACCAAGACCATTTTATCTACATTTCTCAACACCTCCTACCACAAATCTATCAATCAATCCAACGACCTAGGTATTTTGAATATTAATTCAAGTTTAGTTAACTATTCTATTAATTTCTATATTTATTACTACATCTTTAGTTCATTATCATTATTAGTTTATATGTTAGGTGATAATAATATCATTTTATCCAGATTTATCAAACTATATGCATGGGGGTCATGCACCAATGCTACATGCTTCGTTGTCCTGATGCCAACCCATCTCTATGACCTAGTCAGGTGATGAGTTCATTCTTTAAGTAATGCACTTATTTTTCACCATGCTTCTATCAATTTAAACATGGTTTTTTATTGTTCTAAACTGCAGGAAACTCTTGTATCAGGATTTCACTCATTAGTTATCCCTCTGATTGGTTTAAACTTTGCAAGCTCAAGTTATGTGGAAAACATTCAGGAAGTCACACTTGGCTCTAGAGAGGCTGAAACTTTGTCTACGCCCTCTGAATCCAAAGATGACAATGAGTCCATGACACAAAATACAGTTCATACTAAGGGGGCCAATAACATTGAGGAGCCGAAGTTGGAGATTGTGTTTAAATCCGAGGAAGAGTTAGTTTCTTATTATAAAACATATAAGAAACAATGCGGTTTCATGGTAGTGAAGCAAAGGAGTAAGAGGTATGAAGATGAGAGTCTCAGATATGTCACAATGGGTTGTGCTTGTGGTGGGAAGGCATGGAATCAGACGTCAAATGTCACAAAGCCACGTCCGACATCAAAGACAGATTGTAAGTTAAAGATAAATGCTACGTTTAATGATGGGGTGTTGAAAGTGTTTACGGTTCATAATTCCCATAATCACGACCTAAGTCCCAAAAATTAAAGTTCTTTCGTTGCAATAGAGAAATGAGTAAGTTTGTAAAGCGAGTCTTAGATACAAATGATCAGACTGGCATCCGAATGAATAAGAGGTTTGCCTCTTTCGTGCAAGAAGTGAATGGGTTTGAGAACTTTCCATTCATATAAAAAGAATGTCGTAATTACATTGACAAGGCACGCCACATTCAACTTGAGAAATGAGATGTTGGAGCCCCTTGTGAATATTTTGCTAGGATGCAAAACAAGAATAATAGCTTTTTTGCATTGATGGGTTTGGATACTGACTACATGTTGAGGGATTTTTTTTGGACATATGCATAAACTAGGACAACATACAAATATTGTGGTGATGTCTTCACATTTGACACCACATATTTGACAAACAGGTATGGGATGCCGTTTGCACCATTTGTTGGTGTGAACCACCATGGACATTCAATCCTATTGGGAACAAGATTAATTTCTAGTGAGGATATAGAAATGTTTACATGGTTGTTTTAGACTTGATTGAATTGTATGGATGGTAAAGCTCTGAAAGCTATTCTCACAGATCAAGATAGAGCAATGAAAAATGCAATTGGTTCTGTCTTTCCAAATAGCCGACATAGATTTTGCTTGTGGCATATACTGAAAAAGTATCTAAGAAGCTCCGTTCCCATGATGCATACAAAAGTGGGTTGAAAATTCAGTTGCTAAAGTGTGTGTATGACTTTCAAACAATTGAGGAGTTTGAGAAATGTTGGAAAGTGTTAATTAAGACATACAACTTGCAGGAGAATGCTTGGCTGTAGAGTTTATACACCGAGCATACGTATTGGGCACCGGTATTCTTGAAAGATTTCTTCTGGGCTAGAATGAGTACAACCCAACAAAGCAAGAGCAATAATGCTTTCTTTGACGGGTATGTTCAATCATTCAACGTCACAATTCCGGTCGTCTCTACCTCTCCACTTGGAAAGATATTTCAAGAGTTGTACACTAATTTTAAATTTAGAGAAGTTTAGCAAGAAGTAATGGGATGCTTGGTTGTCTTCCAAGTTTACACCGAAAGGATGGTATAATTGCAACATACCATGTAGAAGATGAAGTCTGTGTTAATGATTTCATCAAGGAGGTTACCCATTATGTATACTTTAATGAGGTTGATTGTGAGGCGAAGTGTTCATGCGAATTGTTTGAGATGAAAGGGATATTGTGTAGACATGTATTAGGTATTTCAAAGGCTAACTGAGTTCATTCGCTACCAGAGAAGTACATATTGGATCGATGGAGGAAGGACATGAAAAGAAGATACAATCTTATACAAAGTAGTTATGATGTAACTCATGTGAGACCAGAAGTGAGCATATATTCATTTATAATCAAGATAAGCTATGGCGTCACAGCAAATGCAGCGTCATGTGATGAGCATGTTGAGGATATGATTGATAAGTTATATGCAATAGACAGGGTCTACCACACCAATAAGTCGCCCCATCAAACTTGTTCCAACGTTGCAGTTACAACTGTAGATACAATTACAGGCGGGAGTTGGAAGAAAGTTCTGAGTCTCCTTGTAGTGAGAGGCAAAGGAAAACCACCTTCTCTGAGAAAAGCATACATAATGGAGAGAGTGTGCAAACCAACAACAAAGAAGGCTACTCAGAAGGAAAAACATAGACATGGAATTTTTTTTTTATATGTAACTTTTGTTTTAAGTCACTGTTTGACGTCAAACTTGTACACTTATTTGTTAAATGCAATATGGTCTTATTTATACTGATTCTTAGCCATGTGAAGGAGATACCGAAGTTGTTGACATAGGCAAGAATTTATTTGGTCAAACAACGGTTGGGAAACCAGAGTGTGTTCCCATTCAAGTTTACTAACCCTTCAAATTATATTGTATTCTTATTATAGTTAAAAAAAAGATATTGGTCCTGTGAGATGAAAGGGATATGGGTTACTTTCATCTTTTTTTTTTTTTGTTATTAGCCGTGTGGAAACATCACCGATGGTTTTGACTCAAGTGGAACTCAATTTTGCGAACCAGTGATTGGCGAACCAATGATTGCGACTCAAGAAAATGTAATTAATTATTCCAAACTTTCGAGTTAAAAGTTCATTTCGGTGTTGGCTTGATTCTAAATCTGGTTTTTCACTATTATATTACATCATATTGTCTTCAAAGATGCATCTTGAGGTGGATGGAACACAATCGAATAATGGAGATGTGACACAAAGGTGTATGTCGCTGGAGTTGAGAATCATGGTTTATAATTCCAAGGATATTGAGCTTGTGCATGATTATTCTCATTGTTATGTTGATATATGGATTTAACATGTTTGGATTTGTTCATTTACATCACGTGTTGGTGAAGTTACTAGTTCTTTTATTTGGACAAAAGACAAACCTACAAAAGTTCTATTGAGACGCTGCTTCTGGGATTAGCATATGGGGATGCACGCATGGAGCTGCTTTTGGATTTTTCACATTTTTTCCAAGGACAAGTTTCATTGCATTGTGATGTAAACAATATGTGCAATGTAGTGTACTGGAGAAATGTTGATGTTTACAAGTTGATTCATGAGAAAATGTTGATGTACTGAGGAAAAGTAGTCATGTACTAAAATAATTTTATTCCTTTTATGTGATGGTTCTAATTCTCTTTTAAGAAAGAAAGTATATGAGAGAAATACTGCTCGATTCCTAAATGATTATCTCATTAGTTAGATTCTAATGTTTCTAGATATTTGGAGAAGTTTACACTTTGACACTAGCTTTCTATCACTCTAGTCAAGTTAAATTTAGTTGGAAACGTCAATTGGGGATTTTCATTGTGCCTTATCACAGTGATAAACTCTACTTGATGTTTATTACTACATGATGTTTAAATAATCTTGCTTCTAGAAGCACATTCCCCATGCACTACAAGAAAAATGCCCTTTTAAAGCAATTTTGTGTTTGATGGAAATAAAATCGCCATAAAAAGCCTTTAATTCCAGCAATTTTGATGTTGCCCTGACTTTTCACATCAAGTTTTGAAACTGGTTTTTTGCAGCTATTTTTTCACTTTTGCAACGGAACAAATTGCTGCAATATTAAAAAACTTGTTACAATATAAGTGGTCTGATGGAATTGCGAAACTGGCCTTTTGTAGTATTTTTTAACTTTTTTGTTTGAAACAATTCGCCGCAATATTCAGAAGTTTGTGAATTTTTTGCTCGGGTGCCAAAACGCACGAAATATCCCCCCAAACCCTAATCCTTTTCTTTCTCTTAATTCCTCTTTCTCCCCCCCTCGCCCCCACCTATGTTGTCCCCTCCTGTGACCCCGCAACAAGCCTCCCAGCTAGCTCGTGGTGTTGCCGTTGACAACACCATGATGCCAACGCCTAACCCTTCCTCTCTCTCCCTCCCCTTTCTCTTTGTCCACCATTGTGCCCCAACCCTTAGTCTACTCCCTTTCTATTTCTCTATTTTCTCCCTCTCCTTGCCCTCGAGGGCCGTTGTAAGTCCAGCCACCGGTGTCGATTTCCTCTCAGTCGTGCGAGAAGCTCTCTCACGTCCACCCTTTGAGTTTCTCCCTCTTCCAGCCACGAAACCTCTCGGTCTCTCCCTCATCTCTCTGTTTATCTCATCTCTGTAAGTTATGGCCACAAGAGTTATGAAAATATTGTCCTATATATACATTGATTTTTTTTTTTTTTCTTTTTGTAGCTTTTGATCATCTCTAGCTTTTGATCAAGGGTTGAAATATGCGTTTTCGTTTCAGAGTCAGTATTAGTACTATCAAATCAATTAGTTCTGTTTGTTAATCGACACATGCATGATGCATTTTCATTCTAAGTTTTTTTTCTTCTTCTCTACATTTCCGCTTTCTTCGCTAACCAAGCAAAGAAGAAGAAGAAGAATGAAGCAGAAGAAGAAAAGGTTTTTTATTTTTTAATTTTAGGCTTTTGGGTTGTAGTAATGATGGCTAAAGACGGACCCAACTGGGAGGGATTGCTCAAACGGTAACGGTTTTGATAAACTGAGTATTTTGCATAAAAGCTTGAGAAAACAAAACAAATGCAGAGAAGAAGAAGAAAGTTGCAGAAAAGCTACTTCTGTGTATTGATATTCCTTCCATTTGCAGCAGAACTTCCTATTTATAGTAATTATATACATGAATAAAGAATCTGATTCTCTAACTAATTGTACAAAAGTGTCACTGCTGGACCTTTGCTGAGCTGTGGGGACTTGTGGCTAAGGTGGATTATTTTGATGGTAGCTTTTGTGTTGTTTCTAGCATCCCCTCGCAAGATGGAGTGTGAATGTCAATGGCTCCCATCTTGGGAGTTTGATGGTGTGTATGCAGTGACGATGAGACCCTCTTGAATTTTATCCCAAATTAGATGAAAATCTAATTCAATATGTTTGGTCCTCTCATAAAAAAGGGATTGGAGGCAATGTGTAGAGCAAATTTGCTATCACAATGAAGAATAGCTGGTTAGGGATGGGAAATTGTGAGATCAATAAGCAAGTATTTTAACCAAACAAGCTGACATGATGCAGTAAACATGGATCGATATTATGCTTCAACAGAGCTTCGAGAGATGGTGGCTTGCTTCTTGCATTTTCATGAGATAAGTGACTTTCCAAGAAAGACACAATATCTAGTAGTTAACCTTCTTATGCCAGGCCATGAACCCCAATCCGAGTCAAAGTACGAAGCAAGTTGATAAGTAGAAGATGAAGGAAAAAATAATCCTTGGCTAGGTGACTTTTTAACATATTGTAGAATTTTGTAAGCTGCTCGAAGATGTTGAACTTGAGGTGAACTCATGTATTGGCTGAGTAGATTAATTGAGAATGATAGGTCAGGTCGTGTGACGGTTAAGTAAAGAAGTCTTCCAATGAGTCTTCTGAATTCAAAGGGATCATGTAGCAGCTTGCCTTCATCTTTGCTTAATTTGAGGTTCGGGTCCTTAGGAATTAAACTTGGCTTGCAACCAAGTAAACCAACATCATGCAAAATGTCAAGGGCATATTTTCTTTGGCATAGATGAATACTAGTTGAATTTCGAGCTATTTCCAAGCTGAGAAAGTACTTAAGAGTACCAAGGTCTTTATCTTGAATTGTGAATCCAGAAATGCTTTGAGAGCAGAAATTTTGTGATGATTATTTGATGCCACAATTATATCATCAGTGTACACAAGTAATGCTATAAAAGATTGATCATTTCCTTTTGTAAAAGGCTATAATCAGCTCGGGACTGAGTAAAACCAAAATGGAGCAATGAAGAGGAGAATTTTGCATACCATTGTCGAGAGGCCTGTTTAAGGCCATATACGATCTTTCTTAAGTTGCATACTTTGTTGTGTCTTTGAACTAAATAGCCAGGAGGTATTTTCATATGTACTTCTTCTTCCTAGTCGCCATATAGAAAGGCGTTATTAACATCAAATTGTTGTAGAAACCATCCTTTGATGGCTAACATGGCTAGAAATGTCTTGACTGTTACAAGTTTGGCAACGGGTGAGAATGTTTCATTGTAATCAAGCCACTCTTCTTGGGTGTAACCCTTGGCAACTAAATGTGCCTTGAGTTGTAATTAATTTGGTAGACCCATTTTGAACCAATTGCCTTCCTTCCAATAGGCAGATCAATGACATCCCAGGTTTTGTTCAATTCTAAAGCATCAATTTCATTGTCCATGGCCTTGCGCCAGTCTAAGCTTTTCACAACTTGTGCATAAGTGCTTGGTTCAGTATGGTTAAGAATAAAAGTAGCAAAAGCAGCATGGGTTGGTGATAATTTTGCATGAGATAAAACAAAAGTTAATGGATAGGGATGAGTAGTAAGTAAAGAACCTGTCACCTTGGAGCTAGATGGAGAAGCAGTAGGCACAATGACCTGTTGACAGTAGTAGACTTGGAGGTAGGATGGAGTTTTATTTGGTATGTTTGATCTTCGAGGAGGTGTTTGGATTTGTGAAGAAGTGTTTTCAAGAGGGGACGGGTTGGGAGAATGAGAAATGATAGAAATAGAAGGGATGGTAGGAGGGTTTGATGGGGTATTTTTTGAAGTGATGTCAGATTGAAAGTTGAGTGAATAAGTAGTATTTTCTAGGGTCAGAGGAGGGAATAAAGTTGGTGAAGGTGTTGAGGATGATTGTGAGTCAGAGGTGACAGTGACACTTTTATAGGGAAAAACTTGTTCATAGAAGATTACATCTCATGAGTGAAAGACATATTTATTTTCCAAATCAAGTAACTTGTAGACTTTGAGGCCAAAGGGTTAGCCAAGTAGAATGCACCTTTTTTCTTGGGAATCAAATTTGTGCCTATTTTGCTTTAATGTGGAGGCATAATATAGGCAACCGAATGTTCTCAAATGGTTGTAAGTTGGTTTGGCTTGAAAGAGAAGTTCATAGGGTAATTGATTTTGTAAATTAGGAGTTGGTGTTTTGTTAATGAGGTATGTGGCAGTCAAAATACAATCACTCCAAAATGAAATGGGAATGTTAGATTAAAATTTTAAGGCACGGGCAATATTTAAAATGTGTTGGTGCTTCGTTCAACAACTCCATTTTGTTAGGGGGTTTCAACACACTTCTTTTGATGTATAATTCCCTTTTGTATGTAGAAAGTTGTCATTGCAAATTCATTCCATTATCTGATCGAATCACTTTAACTTTTGTTTGGAATTGTGTTTCAACAAGGGAACAAAAAGATTGGATGAATGGTATGGTTTGGGATTTATTGTTCATTAAATAAACCCATGTGGACCTTGAGAAGTCATCAACAATCTTTAGAAAGTATTTGGATCCATCATATGCAATTTGGGAACAAGGTACCCATATGTCACAGTAAATGAGATCAAATGGTTTTACTGCTCAATTTGCACTGGTAGAAAAAGGTAATCTATGATGTTTGGAAAAATGACAAGTGGAACAAGGAACATTGTGATCCATTATTTTCAAATTTGGTAAATGTTTTTGCAATAAAGATAAACGTGAGTCAGACAAGTGACCCATTCTACAATGCCATAAATTGTGATCATTTTAAGGAGTAACAGAGGCAGAGATGGGAGAATGATTATAAGGTAATTTGGACAAAATAGAAGAGAGGGCTGTGGAGGACACTTCTGTCAACTGAAGATGATATATAGCATTGTTAGCCTCACCCTTCCCAATCGTGCTTCAAGAGAAAAGGTCATGCACATAATACTCATTATTAAAAAAAAATGAAGCAACAATTATGCTCCTGGATTAATTTTTTGGCTAAAAGAAGATAAAAATTAAATGATGGGATGCATAATACATCCTTGAGAGTGAGGGTATTATTGAGTTGGGCAATGCCTTTATGAGTAACATTGGCATGGGTGTCATTTGAAAATTTGACTTTAAAATGAACTTTGGTGGGCAAAGAAGTGTAAATGGAGGTGCAGCAGATCATGTGATTTGTTGCACCCATGTCTATGATCCAAGGAATGTTGTGTGAAGATGTTGTGTGAGAGACTGAGAAACAAGAGGATATACCAGACATGGTGGAAGCCGAGAGATAATTAGAGAAAACTTGAGATGTATCAATGGACTGAACTTGATTGGCAGCTGGCTGTGTAGCCTGAGACTGGAGCAAAGCAATTAGCTGTTGATATTGCTCTTTAGTTAGAGCTGCTTGGGATTCCTCAGTGATATGTTTTTGGTTGGAAACACTGATTTGGTTGGCAAAGGGGTCAGATCCTTTGCTTCGGTTGGCAGGTTTATGGCCTGGGGGATAGCCATGTAATTTGTAACATCTATCAACAGTATGGCCAGGAAGATTGCAGTGAGTGCATGTGGGTTTTTCAAGGTGTGGATTAGCTTTGAAGCATTTTTCTAAAGAACGGCCAAAAATTTTGCAAAAAACGCAAAAACAATTTTCTCTCCTTTGAGAACCAAAGTGTTTGGGGTTGTCTCGGGTGTTTGTAAAGTGAATTTTGGTAGCCAAGGCAAGGGTGTCATGGAGATTATAAATATTGGAGAGTTGTTTATGCTTCTCTTCTTGTTGGACTTGAGCATAAACTTCACTTAAGATGGGGGTGGGCTTGATGAGGATAATTTGGGCTTTAATGTTGGTGAAGGAATCATTGAGTCCCATAAGGAACTGCATCATCCAGTCACATTGTTGGTTCTCAAGCACAGGTTTCATAGCACCACAGGTGCAAGATGGGATGAGTTCAAAGTTAAGAAGTTCATCAAATAAACCCTTCAGTTTAGAGAAATAGAGGCTGACAGAGTCATCACCTTGGGTAAGGGAATGGATGGACTGCTTCAATTCATAAATTTGTAGTCCATTATTTTGAGCAAAACGTTGTTCCAACTCAAGCCATAGTGCATGAGTTGTCTGCACAACACTGTTTTTTTATTTCAAGAGACATTGCATTTTGAAGCCAAGTCACAACCATGTCATTGCATTCATGCCGTGGTTCTAACAAGGGATCATTAGGAGTACTAGGTTCTTGTAAGATACCATCAATAAACCCCAATTTTTTTATTCGTAATGAGCGGTGAACGGTGCGTGCCCAGGAATGGTAATTATTAGCTGTGAGAAGATGGTTGGTGGGCAGAGTTGCAAGTCCATCGTTTGGATCAAGAAAGTATGGGCTAGAGGGATCTTTAGGGTTTTTGTTGGTTGAAGGAGGAGGAGGAGGTGGGTTATTGTTGTCTGAAGCCATTATAGCTCCAGTACCATAACGATTTTGATAAACTTTGCATAAAAACTTGAGAAAACAAAACAAATGCAGAGAAGAAGAAGAAAGTTGTAGAAAAGTTACTTTTGTTTATTGATATTCCTTCCATTTGCAATGTACAGAACTTCTATTTATAGTAATTATATGCATTAATAAAGAATCTGATTCTCTAACTAATTGTACAGAAAATCTCTAACAGAATTACAGCTCATTTATTCTAGAATAATCTTTGTGTTGCTCCTGGACCTTTGCTGAGTTGTGGGGACTCGTGGCTGAGGTGGATTGTTGTGATGGCAGCTTCTGTGTTGTTTCTAATAAATGGAGCCTCGCTCACACAGATGGTACTCAGCCCCTTCGTAATTTGAGGTATCCCTTGTGGTCCCTTTGATCGATTCAAGTAAACTAGTGGTAAATTATGTGGTAAATATGTTTGAATATCTTAACCCCTTCGTTTTGCAAAATAGGTATGCCTGGTATGACTGCTTATGCTGGTTTCTATGAAGTTTGTACTCCTAAGTCTGCAGAATATGTCTTCATTTCAGTAGCATCTGGCGCAGCTGGTCAGCTTGTTGGGCAATTTGCAAAATTCCTGGGCTGTTATGTTGTTGGAAGTGCTGGAAGTAAAGAAAAGGTATCTTACTATTTTTACAAGTAATTTTTTGTTCTCTAGTCCTTTATTTGGTGGCTACCATCTAGATTTATTGCAAATCGTTGATGTAGATATGTGACAACGGTATTACTTAGACGGGATGATAATTTCATTAAAATTGTTTCCTTTTATGGCAAAGTTATAATGAAGGATTGTGAAGTATCTTGAACAAGTATAAGGAAACTCATATGTTCACTTATGGATAGATTTTTAATGGTGAAAGTGCTCTTGATTTTACCTTCTTTAACTACCTCAATAAGAAATTTTTTCTGTACTATTATTTGCCTCTGTTTTAAAATATTTGCCAAGTAAATTCTTATCAAACATGGATTTCATGGAACTTTAGCATTTCGTAGATTTCATGGATTGCTTGTGTGGACACAAGATCGCTGCTCCGTGTCCCTCAATTCTCTTTGTAAAAGCTGGAAGATGATAACTATATATAAAGGTTACATCTTAGTAAAATCATCTAATTTAAAAAACATTTCATTTCGAAGAAAAAAAATATAATTTACCATATACGTGTAATAGTAAAATCTTAAAAAACACAACTTATGATTCCCTTTAGATTTCTTATGATAGTCTTTGAAGGAATAATATTTATCCATTTTTTGTAATGATATTTTCAGAAGTCTTGTGCTCAATAAAAACTAACAGGTGATTTTTTATAATAATATATTTAATTTTTGTATGTAAGTTAGTTTATAGAAGTTTCATTTAAAAT
Organism: Juglans regia; assembly: GCF_001411555.2. Taxonomy (NCBI): domain Eukaryota; kingdom Viridiplantae; phylum Streptophyta; class Magnoliopsida; order Fagales; family Juglandaceae; genus Juglans; species Juglans regia. Next base: position 16,941,866 of record NC_049916.1, on the reverse strand, counting down.
TTGAGTATTTTGATGCCACATTAAGTATATAATAAGGAAACTCCTAGTCCTACCGAGAATACCCACCGAGAGTGGTACTGATTGTACATTTTTTTTACTTAATGGTTATAGAAATGTTTTTTAATGACTTCGTGAATTTTTTTTTTTTTAGATTAAATTTATTCTTTTAGTTTTAATCCTTTTTATAATTTACCCAAAAAATTGAAAGAATTCTTGTGGCCAAAGAAGTTAATTTTGAATGGATCACATCATAATAAATACATGATATATAGAAATTAAATAAGATTTTGGGTCATATAGGAAAATATTGGAGAGAGATATTTCTATGTATTTACAGATTTTAAAAAATTTTGAATAGTATGCAAGGGTTATAATTTTTTTGGAGGGGCTAATTTCTATATATATAAAATTTTGATAAAAAGAAAATTGGTGGAGATTTTGTATTGTAAATATTTTTTGAGGGGGCCCATTGGCACCTCTAACTATAAGGTGGTTCCGCCACTACTAGTCGCCATGGGATTGTAAGATTCCTTGCTACTGTCAAATTTTTAATTGTGTTGGGCTAAAGTATATTTAATAGGCTAGGGAAGTAGTCACGGGCGATTAAGGACCTGCAAGAATTAAGGTAATTAAAGGACCAGATTAACTTAAATGCACCTTATGAGCTCAAATATAAAAGTCAACCATCGTATCCTTATAATATCGGGATCGGTCTGTAATGATATATGGGTGATACACGCAAGGGGCGAGGTGCGGGGACGCACAGGTTAAGGGTTTTCAACCCCGCCCCTGAGGGCCCCCCGCCTCAATGCTGGGGGTGGGATCGAAATCACAACCCCTCCCCCTCCCCCTCCCCCTCCCCTTCCCCCTCCCAAAAAGCCACATGACCCAATTGGGTCTAAAAACTATCTTTTGGTCTAAAAAAATTTCTTGACCTAAATTAAAATTTATAAGTATAAAAAGAATTTAAACTCATTAGAATTGTATTTTGTATTCTCTTGGCCTCCTAAACCAAAATTTATGTAGGAGGTCGAGGCAATCCAACAACTTGAATACAACTTTAAGTTTTTAATAAATTATATATACCTATATACAATATATTTATTTAATAAATATTTATATAAATATTTAAAATTTAATTTTTTATATATAAGGGTGGACGGGGAGGGGTAGCGGGAGGCAGGCCCCCACTGCCCACCCCTACAATGATATGGCCAAGAAGGACATACTCTGCATGGAAACCTAACAAACTGCATCACAATGGGATTCCCAATTTGAGCTAGATATTTGTATTGGATAGATGCCATTAACAACTAAATCATGCAAAAAATGGTAACATAGCAAAACTAAGTACTGAGAGTCGTACCTAAGGAGAAGGCTTACCATATCAACTTAATTTGATATGCTTACCAGATATGCTTCATAGATGAATTATTTTTGGGATATAGAAATAGTATAACCCATCACTGACTTAGGCATCCCTCACTGGATTGGTTGCAAGTTGTTAGGGCACGCCGCAAGCATATTGAAAATCGCATCTACAAATTTTAACTTGTTTTTGCTTTGATATGTGAAATGCAACAGATATTAGTTGATCACATCTAAACCTCATCAATAATTGTTGAAAGTTTTGCTAGTCATTCATTGTTCCTTTTTTTTTTTTTTTGTATATCAAAACAAAATTCATTTATAAGAAATATTATAGACATTTATCAACCATATAACTTGAGAAATAAAGTTTGGAATACAATCCCACCACATCATTAAACTCTCAACATTACAAGCATATCGGGTGAGCCTATGTGCTGTCTCATTGCCTAGTCGACAGACATGTTGAATGGAACAATCTTCAAAGAGCCCTTTCTAGTTTGAAACCATCAGCAGGTTCCCTAACAATGTAGCAGATTTAGTTTCTTCTAGCATTTATTTCACCATCAATAAGCAATCACTTTCAACTATTAACTTGCTTTTGCCCATATTAGCACAAAGTTGAAGGCCTCGAAAATAACAAGTAGTTCAATAGATTCAGGGTCAACCACTTCAGTTTCAATCTTACTTACTGCCATAATGATATCACATCTCTCATCTCTCATCTCTGAGTATAACACCAACTCCTGCTCTATGAATGTCACTAAACATAGCACTATCCACATTTAACTTCAAATATCCAGCTGGAGAGGATTCCAGTTGAAGTATTCCTTAGCCTTCAAGTTTGGCAAGGCCTTAATATCAGCAAACATTCTTTGTAAAGATAAGGCATGCTCAATAACATTACTTAGCTCCATACACTCTTTATCATGAACATTTTATTTCTTCTAAACCAAAAACCCCAAGCAATTAAGAAAAAGACTGTTAAATCTTCAACCTAACCACATTCTTTCACTTTCATTACAACATTCATTATAGATAGATTTGGCTTCATATTTCCCATAAGAGGCAAATATCTATTCCAATACTCCTTGATTGTAAAACAATACAAGAGGGCGTGTGGCAAATCTTCTAAACCTGCTTTACAAAAAGAGCATACCTCTTCAGTAGGTATTTTCTTCTTACTTAACTTGTGTTGGGTGGGGAGACTCTCTTTGCAAGCTCTCCATGCAAACACTTCTATTTTGTTGGGCACCTTCATCTTCCATATGCTCTTCCATAGAGCTTGCTATATGCTAGCATTAGAACTTTCACCAGGGAATCTGTTGGAATTTTCTCTAATCAATCTATATGCACTTCGCACACTAAATTTATCGTTTTTCTCATATGACCATGTCCACTTATCAGGTTGCACACCATGATAGATAATAATCTCCATAATATTTGCTGCTACATTTTGATTGAATAGAGCTCTTATTTTATCAACCTTCACCTTTTTGTGTCCTCATCAATGATACTATCAACAGTGTCATCCATCTGCTCTTCCCTAATAATTGTATCTTCCATATATAAGGCTTGATGCCCTAGGATCCAGCTTTCTCTCCATATTTTAGCCCTCTTTCCATCCCCAATCCTCCATCTACTCCATTGAGTCAGCCACTTCTTAGCTTCCCAAAGTCCTCTCCAAGCATAAGATGGATTATGCCATAGCCCAGCGTCAAGAAATTAGCCTTTTGGAAAATATCTAGCTTTATAGATTCAATGCAGCAAAGTGTTCTCCTCTAGCAAGATTCTCCATTCTTGTTTAGCTAACAAAGCTAGATTGAATGTACTCAAATCCGTGAAACCTAGGTCATGTTTAAACTTCGGTTCACACATTTTTTCCCAATTGATCCAGTGAATTCTCCTCTCACTCTTCTTCTGACCTCCACCAAAAGCAAGCCATCATAGATTCCATCTCTCAACATGAACTACCAAGTAGTAGAAAGCAACTCATAGCATAGGTGAGAATAGAAAATGCTACAACTTTGATTAGCACTTACTTCCACCTTGAGAAAGCAGTTGTTCCTTCTGGTTTTGAAGTATATGCAAAACCTTATGTTTAATGTCTGAAAAGGCATGTACTTTTGATCTCCCTGCAACAAGAGGCAACCCTAAATACTTCTCATAGTGTTGAACACTTCTAACTCCCCACATCTGAAGAATGTCCTCTTACACCTCAGGTTTCACATTCTTACTAAAGACCATAGAGGTTTTGTCCATATTAATCTTTTGGCTAGAGGCCTTCTCATACTTATTGAGTAACACTTGAAGATGTCAGTTGGTCTAAAGGTCTGCTTTGCAAAACACAACACTGTCATTTGTAAAGAGTAGATGATTTACAATAGGAGCCCCTCTGCATATCTTGATACCTGACACTGTGTGATCTCTCTCAGCTATTTTCAGTAAAAATATCAACCCCTCAGTGCATAAAAGGAACAAATAAGGGGATAGGATCCCCTCTATCCCCTTGTCGTAACCCTCTACGATGAATAATAGGCCTTATTGGTTCTCCATTGACCAACACAGAAAAAGAAACAATAGATACATATGACATGATCGTATTTATCAACTTCTGTTCAAACTCCAAAATGTTCATCACAGACCTTAAAAGATTACACTCAATGCGATCGTATGCCTTGCTCATATCCAATTTAATAGACATGTATCTTTTTTTTCGCTTTCTTCTGTTTTAAATAGTGAATAATCTCATAGGCTACAAGAACATTATCAGTTATCAAACAATCAGGAACAAAAGTACTTTGAGTATCTGATATTATGGCAGAGAGAACATGCTTCAATCTATTAGTAATGATTTTAGAAATCAACTTATAAATAACATTGTTTAGACTTATTGATAAAAAATCAGCCACTTTAACAGGATCTTTCTTCTTGAGAATGAGTAATAAATCTATGATTGAGAGATGTGGAGAATTCACATGTGTTTTAAGGTTGTCAACACAGCTGCAGTGTTTGATCTGGCCACCATATGGCAGAATTTTTGGAAGATTGGAGCCATGCCATCATTACCCAATATAAAATTATAGATTTGGTTGTACGATTTGACTTTGTTTTTATGAATTCTTTGCTATTTTTCTTTTCTCTAAAATGAACTGTTTGCGTTTGTCATTAATTCTTCTTTTGTCTTTGCATTGCACCTATTAACAGAGACTCCGAAGTAGAATAATAATGTGCCAGTAAGTGTAACTGTTGAATTGGCAAGTCTGATAACTTGTTTGGTATTTTCATTTTTTATTTGTTTGCTTTGTCACGTAGTTGCTTATGTTTGGAGGACATGCTTACATTAATGTATCATTTCTTCAGTAGATCAATTGCTTTATTAATGATGCATTTTTTATTTTTTAATTTAGATAAGAAATACTTTTTATATCCAAACAAGACAAAAGAACTAATTTCTCGAAGCATAATCTTTGGGGTCACTCATTATGCACTTGATCATGAGATCATGTATTTAGGCAGAGTCTCCTAATCAAAATCCACGAGTTGGAGAATGATTGGCCACTTGGGTTTAGCAAAATCAATCATTGAAAATAGGAGGTGATAGCCTCGTTTGTTTTCAGAAAATATTTCATCTTATTTCATCTCATCATTATTATTTTTTCAAATCTCTACATAAAATAAAATAAATAATTTAACTTTTTCAAATTTTAAAATAAAAATAATATTAAAAAAATATATTCTAACAATTTTTTATTTAATTTTTTAACTTTAATCTCAATTTATTTTATCTCATCTCTAAAAACACGTGGAAGTAGCGCATGGCCGGATTATGTACGTGCATGGTGTGTTTATGCATACTTGAGTTTATTCGGAGGTCATCTGGTTTTGAGGTATCCTTATGTGATCTTTGGTCCATATCGGTTCGTGTAGCAAACATAGTAACATACTACATAGGGGCGCCCATACTGCGCAGCCCATCCATCTTCAATAGTCAATAATGCACGGCTTTGACTATTTTGGTCTTAAAAGATTTTATTTTTTTTTAATAAGGTGCCACGTGTCTTGTTGTGGTTAGTTGCCACATAGTAGTAGTTCCCTTAGCTGAATTGATGGGAGATAGACAGAACGATGTAATTGCAAAAATCTGCATATCTATCATCTAGAGAATAAATAAATTATAAAATAAATTAAAATCAAGAGACTGATTTACAAACAGATGGACTATAATTTTAGATTGGGTAATAATACCCTTATTATCCACAACTACCTTTTACTACCCAAATCTATGTGACTTACGTTTTTTTTCTCTTTTTGCCTTCCCTATGTCCCAGTTTCAGTGTGGGAGAAGTCTACCGTTTGTCTCTCCCCTTCGCGCCCATACGCTCGTTCAAAAACTGTCTCTCTCTTAAGCTTAGTTCAACCTCAGGAGAGAGGACCAACTTGTCTGGCAATTTACTACACAAAGGAGATATACTGTCAAGAGTGGATATCAACTCAGTAAAAATTTAGAGTGTGGACAAGAAGGGAGACCTCAAGAAAAGTTAATGAAAAACAAGCTTGGAAGGCTATTTGGAAGTTGAGAGTAACCCCTGCTATTAAAATGTTCTTATGGAGAGCATGCAATGAGGCCTTACCAACTCTAGCAAATCTAAGAAGGAGGAAAGTAGTGGAACACAGTTCATGTTTGATCTGTAAGCAGGAGCCTGAAACTTCTGGTCATGTTCTGTGGGGCTGCATTGCTGCAAAGGATGTGTGGGGTCAGAGAGTTATAAAGGTGTAAAAACTATCTTTTCAAAGTGATTTAATATTTGATATCTGGTCGAGAATGGTGGAGAGACTTAGTTTAGAGGAACTTGAAGAAGTGGCAGCTACTATGAGGGGCATATGGGATAGAAGGAACAACACTCTTTATGGTAAAAATTTCAAACATCCAACTGCTCTCTACCAACTAGCCAAGGCAGAACTGGTAGCATACAGGGAAATTCTCACAGAGGAGCCAGTAGTCAATCCCACAACTCATGTAGGGACTCAAAAGTGGTCAAAGCCTGAGGTTAGTTCTTTTAAAGTCGACTGGGATGCGGTTGTAAATCAAAAGGAAGGACATATAGAAATTGGAGTGCTCATCAGAGATCACCAAGGTTTCCCTATTGGGAGCCTACAGGCAAACAGATCCTTCAAAGGAACTCCCTTTGATGCTGAAGCCTATGGCATCCTCCTAGCAGCAGTTTTCAGCATAGAATTTGGCATAACACAATGTCTGTTGGAGGGGGATTCAAAGCAAGTAGTAGATTTAATGAACCACCAACCAAAGAACTGGAGTTTGGGTGGCTGTCTGGTGGAGGATGCAAGGGTGGTACTAAATTCTTTTGCTTGCTGGTCAGTGGTGCATACTTTCCGAGAAGCTAACATGGCAGCACATCACCTAGCCAAATCTGCCCTGGATTGCACAGAGGATCAATATGATCTTGAAACATGTCCCTCATGTATCTTTTCAATTGTCACAAAAGAAATGAAGTAGTTGTTCTACTCGATTTCTGCTTGTGTTATCATGTAATTGGACTTATGTCTTAATGAGATCAGTTTCTTTTATCAAAAAAAAAAAAAAAGGCCACCATGGTCTCATCTTTTTTTTTTTTTTTTTGATATCAGGGTGCGCTCGACATGCCTTTTTTTTTTTTTCTTTTAGCCCATTGATAAATACAAAGAAGGTGAGGTTCTTGTTGTGTATATAGGAATAAATTATTTGTAAATACAAAATTGATAAGTTTGGATATGACTAAATAAGATGATAGAGTTTATCTTATTTTTAGTTTTGTAATTTGGATGAATGTAAAACATTTTGACTTTATCTATTGCTATTTTGATTTTATTTAGATGTTGTTAGATAATATTTTAGATTAGTCAAGAGTGTATGTATCTGAATTTTAAGGAGTTTGAAATTATCCTGTGAAGAATTTGAATGAAAACTACATATGTTGAGAAGATTTAGCGCCAGGTGTCAACAGACGCATCAGCAGAGTCCTACTGCAGATCAAATTTCTATCAAATTGTTTATTTAAAGAATTCTATTGGTTAGGATCTGTAGAAATTTTGGCATTGGAGGTTTTGGAGAGTCTTTCCGAGTGCTTATGTGTGAGAAATAGTTATTTTTCTCTCGTTGAGTGCGTGCTTACTCCATATTGGAGTTTGATTCATCGAGTTCAACCATTGGAGTTTCATGAGAAAATTTAATATTTGAAGATCGTCAGAGGTTCTGGCTTCTACTGCAGTAGAGACAAACGGGTCATTTGTCGGGGTCAAGTAAGATAGTCAATTAGCAAAGGTTTTATAATTGAGAATTACTTGTAATTAATTTTCAAATAATAAAATTGAATTTTCTGAGTTTGGTTGCCCCGTAAGATTTTACCTTTAAAAAGTTCTTTAAAGGGTTTCCCTTCATAACCAAATTTGGTATAACACACTTTATTTACTCTATTATGTATTTGATTGATTATCAAATTATTTCATTATTGATCACTAACCAATTTGTTGAGTGAATTGGTAGCACATGGTAATACAATATAGAGGTACTTGGGTAATTTCAATTGGCATCAAAGCGTGGTTCACTCATCGAGTGTGATCCATGTCCCTTTGTAGATCATGTCGTCAATATATGTCTCACCACACTTTGATGGGGAAAACTATGCTTGTTGAAAAGTTCGTATGAGGATTTTCCTCAAGTCTTTGTGTGGTATGCAGTTGAGCAAGGATGGACCAAGCCCGAGACATCTCTTGATGCTTGGACTATAGATGAGATTAACAACTGCAACTAGAATAGTAAAGGACATGACGCTATTTTCATGGTTGTATCTCTCAATAAATTTAAAAGAATCTCAATGTGTGAGATTGCCAAAGAAGCATGGGATTTTTTGGAAGTTACACATAAAGGCACAAGAACTGTAAACAATTTGAAATTACAGATGCTAACCTCAAAATTTGAAGAGATTAAAATACTAGAAGATGAGAGTTTTAATGATTTTTATACTAAACTTAATGATATTGTGAATTTCAAGTTTAATCTTAGCGAGAACGTGGAGGATTCAAGGGTCGTGAGAAAGATTTTAAGGTCCTTGCTAGAAAGATTTCGTCCAAAAGTTACAATCATTGAGGAAAACAAGGATTTGAATGCTATTAAGGTTGAAGAACGGTCGGCTCCTTACAAACATATGAGTTATCTCTTCCTCAAACAAGAAAATGTAGGTCCATTGCTTTAAAAATTGTGAAAGAAGATCGAGATTATTTTTCTAATGAAGAAAATCTAAACTATGAGGATATAGATCTCATTGCAAGAAAATTCAGAAATTTTTATTTAACAAGAAAGCTAGTGGAAAACAAAAACGAATTAAGGAATTTCCTGCAAAGAAAAGTCATAAAGATAAATATGAGATAAAAGATAAGATAAAGTGTTATTAATGTTTTGGATATTGTCATACTAGAGTAGAGTGCCCAAACTTTAAGAAAAATAAAGAAAAAGTATTGAATGTCATACTTAGTGATAGTTCAGAATATGAAACTTCTAGTTCATCGTCTGATAATGAAAATTCATTTATAACTTTTACCACCATTGTTGATGATTTTCCTGAAATTGCTAACAAAATTTGAAAGTGGTGATGATGACAATGACTTGGATATAGCTCTTATTGATGCGGACCATGAGCTACACATACAAAACGCTTACAATGATTTATATGAAGAAGTGGTCGAGCTGAAAAAAATTAAACAATAAGCTATACAACAAACTCACAGTCGTGGAGAATGAAAAGAATAATCTTTTGGAGGCACTGAGAATTTCTAAAGTTGAGATCTTGAGATTAAAGAGTCAAAATGATGCACTAGACAAATAACTGAAGAGTTCTCAAGAGTGTCAACAAAATTCAGCAACTCAGAAATTGGATGAGATGTTAAGTAGTCAAAAGACCAGCTGTGTTCGTACTAATTTGGAGAATACAACTTCCCAAGACAAAGATACTCAAGCCTCATCATCCGCTGCCACTACCTCTAAGAGTATTGTCTTTGTCAAAGGAAGCCAAGTTGTGGATGCTCCAAAAGAAGTTGCTTCAAAGTCAAATCATTTTGAAAAGCAACATGAAACATTAACCTCAAAGAAGCTAAACCGAGGTAAATCTGGACGTAAGTTTGTACATATTTGTCATTATTGTGGTATTTCTGGTCATATAAGATCATATTGTTTTAATTTGAATAAAGTGCATAGAGATAGAGGTAAAAGAAAATCAAAGATAAAGATAAAGACCCTTGGATATCAAGTCCAAGAGTTAAGCCAACAAATAAACACCATAAGTGCCAAGGTATGTGAGTTGTCTGAATTTTGTCTTAACAACAAAGATAAGATCAAAAAAATTCGTGGTGATGTCAATATGATATCAAAATTTAAAGCAAAGTGGGTGGTCAAAGAAGATGCCGTGTCACATTAATTGATAGGACTACTTGCATGCTCTTGCATTCTTTGCATATCATTAGTTTAGGACAAGCATTTCACATTCTTTTATCTATTTGCATATCTTTTTGTGTGGTTTAATCGAGTTGTCTTCTATTTCTTCTATTTTTGTTAGGGTTGGTTGAGTTGTCTTATATTTTTCTGATTTGTCTCCCAGTTCAGACTATTTTGTATTTGAGCAAGGTGCAAGCTTTGTATGGGTGCCAAGTTTTGAGCATTCGGATCCTCACACATTCCATTCCTTGAGCTGAAGCATCTCTCTATTTTGTGCAGTCAACTTTGTGTATATTAACCTTATGGTTCATCTTGACAAATTCAAATTATAATGCATTATGAGGAACTTACTTTCACATTCTTTATGGACTAATACTAGTTCAATCTAGAAGTAAAAGCAAGAGATCTCCCCTTACCGAACATAAATGTTTGATCCATATAGAAAAAGTTGATGTTTATTCATTGCAGAAAAAGACAAACACCCTACATGTATCTGTCCCTTAAGTCCTTATAGGAAAAATCGTTACTCTAATCATTGCGAAAATAGATGAGTAATAAAAATGGATAGTCGTCATCGTCCTCCACAAATCATGGCAGAAATAGTCAATCTGTTAGTCTCCATAAGGACGCCATGGCCGTTTGCAAGGAGGACGTGAGGATGAGGATGAGGGATGTTCGGTGGTATGTCCCAAGCTTCGTCGTTTGACAACATCGGAGTTTTTTTTCTTGATCTTTTATTGTAACCGTATCATGATTTTTCTTTGTTTGGTTGCTGGGTAAGAGAGTGTAGGAAAGGAAACAAAGAACAAAATTTCTCTCCTTCTCATTCGATTCTCTTGTAAGATAATGGGACTTGGGGTCTTAAGGGAGGAGATAGAGCTATCGTTTTTGTTAAGAGGTGGCTTGAATCTAGTTGAAATAGTGCTCTAGTGTATGTTCGCTCGAGCAGAGGTTCATTCAGCTCGAGCAAAATGCAAGTCCGAGAGTTCGCTCGACATTGCTCGACATTCAGCTCATGTGAAATTCAAGTCCGAGACTTCGCTTGATACCGCTCTTCTGTTCGCTTGAGCGAAATGTCAAACCCTACGCTCGCTCGACACTCGCTCGAGAGTTTGCTCGAGCCAATGTTCACAGAAGTGAATATGCACTGTTTTTTATAAATATCAAAAGGTGCCTCTTATGTTTTTTCACTTCAAAAGTCACTTTTGTTTTCAAGAGTGATTTTCTAGAGAGAGTTTAGAGCAAGAGAGATAACTTCTTTGTGAAAGAAGTTTTGTATTATTCTTTTGTACTTCATCATTGTTTATAGTGAAATCTCTGATACCGACCCCACCAGTAGACGTAGGCACACTTTGAGCTGAACCACTTAAATCTTGGCGTTTTCTGTGTGTGATTGTCAGTATTTTCTTTTACTTATTTCCGCTACTATACTTCAAGTTAGTCTTCGATATACAATTATTGCCAACAAACTGGTATCAGAGCTTGGCTCTGTGCAAGATCTGGTAGATGGCTATGGCTAACTTTGAAGTGGAGAAATTTGACGGTCAGAATAGTTTCAGTTTATGGCGCATCAAGATGAAGGCTTTACTGCGACAACAGAGCTTGTCAAAAGTATTAGAAGAGACTGTGTCTGATGATTCTCCGGCTCCATCAAAAGAAGAAGAAGAAAAGTTACATAGTACTATTCTTTTGTCATTATCTAATGGAGTTTTAAGGGAGGTTGCTGACGAGGAGACTGCAACTGGTCTTTGGTCTACACTTGAGAATCTGTATATGAAGAAATCTCTCACCAACCATTTGTATTTGAAACAACGATTATACACTCTCAAAATGAAGGAAGGTACTCTTATTTCTGAACGCTTAGATGAAATTAATAAAATTATTATGGATCTGAGGAATATTGACTTTAAGCTTGAAGAAGAGGATCAAACATTAATCGTTTTGTGTTCATTACCCATGTCATTTGAGAATTTTGTGAATTCCATGTTGTATGGTAGAAATACAATTTCCTTGGTAGATGTGAAATCTGTTTTGAATTCTAAGCAATTGAGGAATAAATTGACTCTGAAGGGCGCCAATGAACAAGCCAGTGGTTTGTTTGTTAAGGGTTCCTCAAGCAGGGATAGATCAAGTGACAGGGGTTCAGAGAAGTACAAGGGTAAATCCAGGGGCAGTTCACAGTCAAAGTTTAATAAGAAAAATGTTAAATGTCATTACTGCCATAAGTTTGGTCATTACAAAAATGAGTGTCCAAAACTAAAAAACAAAGAGGATAGCACTAGTTCCTCTAATGTCATTAGCGTTGCTGATGAAAAGTCTAACGACTCAGATATTGTTTTAGCAATTAGCGACTCCAGTAGTCACTTCAGTGACAGGTGGGTCATGGACTTAGCTTGTACATTTCATATGTGTCCCAAGAAGATCTGGTTCACTAATTATGAACCAGTCAACGGTGGTTCCGTTCTGTTAGGAAATGATATGGCTTGTAAAATTGCTGGGATTGTTTCAGTCAGGATAAAGATGTTTGATGAAATTGTCAGGACATTCTCTAACATTCGACACATTCTAGAGTTGAATAAGAATCTTATTTCTTCAGGCACTCTTGATTCTTTAGATTTTAAGTACACTGGTGAAGGTGGAGCTATCAGAGTCAGTAAAGGCTCCATGGTTATGATGAAAGAAGATAAGACAAATGGTCTTTATTTCCTTCAGGGCATTACAGTGACAAGTACAGCTGCAATGTCTGTTTCAGATGATCCAGACTCAGATGTCACCTGTTTGTGGCACATGCGTTTAGGTCATATGAGTGAAAAGGGGATGTCCATTCTGAGTAAGCAAGGTTTGTTATGTGACCAGAAGATAGGGAAATTTGATTTCTGTGTATATTGTGTGTTTGGAAAACAGTGCAGGGTTCAGTTTTCTACAGGGGTTCACAAAACTAAAAGTTCTGTGGACTATATTCATTCTGATCATTTGGGTCCATCTTCTGTTCCATCAAAAGGTGGAGCTCAGTATTTGCTCACATTCATTGATGATTTCTCATGGAAAGTTTGGGTTTATTTTCTGAAACAGAAAAGCGATGTATTTCTTAACTTTAAACAGTGGAAGACTTTAATTGAAAATCAGACAGGCAAGAAAATTAAGCGACTTCGAACTGACAATGGTATGGAATTTTGTGGATGTGAGTTTGATGAATTCTACAAAAATGAAGATATTGTTAGGCACCGTACAGTTAGACATACTCCACAGCAAAATGGGGTAGCTGAACGGATGAACAGGACTCTCTTGGAGAGAGCCTGCAGTATGCTTTCTAATGCAGGCTTGTCTAAGGATTTCTGGGCTGAAGCAATCAATACAGCATGTTTCTTGGTGAATCGTTCTCCAGCCACAGCTATTGGTTTGAAGACTCCAAATAAGGTATGGTCCGATACTCCTGTTGATTATTCAAATTTGAAAATTTTTGGTTGTCCTGCATATTTTCACGTTAATGATAGAAAATTTGAGCCAAGGGCAAAGAAAGGCATAGTCATTGGATATGCCAATGGGGTGAAGGGATTTAGGTTGTGGTATACTGATCCTAAATCACCTAGGTTTGTAATCAGCAGGGATGTTGTATTTGATGAAAAATCTATGCTTAATCCGAGAAAGGAGATTACTGTGTCTACAGGTAAAGAACAGGATATTGGCAAGAATGTGGAGTTTGAGGTGGAAGCTCCACAAGGGCTGCCCAGTGGTGCCCAAGATCATGTTATAGCAGCTGAGCATGACTCTGATTCAAATAACGGTGCGCAAGGTGAGCAAGACTACAATATAGCTACTGGTAGACAGAGGAGGCAGATTAGACCACCTTAGAGATATGCTCATGCAGATATGGTGATGTATGCTCTTACTACAGCAGAGAATATTACTGGTCATGAGCCTTCCAGATATTCAGAAGCTGTCAAGAGCGAAGAATCTGCACAGTAGTGCGCAGCTATGATTGAAGAGATTGAGTCTCTTCACAAAAACCAAACATGGGATTTGGTTATGTTGCCAAAGAAGATGAAGACTGTTGGCTGCAAATGGGTCTTCAAAAGAAAAGAAAGAATCCAGGATGATACAGATGCAAGATATAAGGCATGCTTAGTTGCTAAGGGCTTCAGTCAGAGAGAAGGCATCGACTTCAATGAAGTTTTCTCTCTAATTGTGAAACACAGTTCGATCAGAGTGCTACTTGCTATAGTAGCATTGTATGACCTAGAGCTACAGCAACTTAATGTTAAAATAGCGTTCCTACATGGTGAGCTTGACGAGACCATTTATATGCATCAGCTAGAGGGGTTCATTATTGAATGTAAAGAGGATCATGTGTGCAGATTGAAGAAATCATTATATGGTTTAAAGCAGTCTCCAAGGCAATGGTATAAACATTTTGATTCATTTATGATTGATCATGGTTATTTGGGAAGTAACTATGATAGTTGTGTTTATCATAAAGAGTTATCTGATAAGTCTTTCATTTATTTGCTACTATATGTTGATGATATGCTTATTGCTGCTAAAGGCATATCTGACATTGGTTTGTTAAAAACTTAACTCAGAAATGAGTTTGAGATGAAAGACTTAGGTGTTGCAAAGAAGATTTTGGGGATGAAGATCCACAGAGATAGGAAAGCTAGAAAGTTGTACTTGTCCCAGGCAAAGTACATTGAGAAAGTTCTTCAGAGATTTGGAATGTTTGATTCCAAACTAGTAAGTACACCACTTGCTACACTTTAAACTTTCAGCTTCCCTATCTCCTCAGACAGATGAGGAGGAACGATTCATAGCTAGTGTTCCTTATTCCAGTGTAGTTGGCAGTATAATGTATGCAATGGTTTGCACTCGTCCAGACATTTCACAGGCAGTGAGCGTTGTTAGCAGGTATATGGCTAATCCAGGTAAGACTCATTGGCAGACTGTGAAATGGATACTTAGGTATTTGAGAGGAACTTTGGACTTTGGCTTAATATTTGATAGAGATGTTGATCTCAAATCCAAAGTTACTGGTTTTGTTGATTCTGATTATGCTGGGACTTAGATAAAAGAAGATCATTGATAGGTTTTGTTTTCACTTTGTGTGGATCTGCTATCAGTTGGAAAGCAACTCTGTAATCCATTGTTGCTTTATCAACTACAGAGGCAGAGTACATGGCAGCAGCAAAGGCTGTTAAGGAGGCCATTTGGTTGAAAGGCTTGATCAATGACTTGGGATTACAGCAAGATGTGATTTCAGTATTCTGTGACAGTCAGAGTGCAATACATTTGACCAAAAATCAAAAGTATCATGAAAGAACGAAGCACATTGATGTCAGGTATCATTTTCTCAGAGAGATTGTTACAGAGGGTGTTATAGAGATTCTGAAGATTGCTACTACTGAGAATCCAGCAGATATGATGACAAAGCCAGTTGCAGTGTACAAGTTCAAACTCTGTTTGGACTTGATTGGTGTTCGGAGTTTGTAATTCCCTTAAGGGATTTGGTGGTGGGGGTCGGTTCTCTGGTCAGATGTTTTTTGTGTTAGGATTGGTAGAGTTCAAGCCAAGGTGGAAATTTGTTAAGAGGTGGCTTGAATCTAATTGAAATAGTGCTATGGTGTATGCTCGCTCGAGCGGAGGTTCATTCAGCTCGAGCGAAATGCAAGTTCGAGAGTTCGCTCGACATTCAGCTCAAGCGAAATTCAAGTCCAAGACTTCGCTTGATACCACTTTTCTGTTTGCTTGAGCGAAATGTCAAAACCCTACGCTTGCTCGACACTCACTCGAGAGTTCGCTCGAGCCAATGTTCACAGAAGTGAATATGCACTGTTTTCTATAAATATCAAATGGCGCCACTTCTGTTTTTTCACTTCAAAACTTACTTTTGTTTTCAAGAGTGATTTTCTAGAGAGAGTTTAGAGCAAGAGAGATAACTTCTTTGTGAAAGAAGTTTTGTATTATTCTTCTGTACTCCATCATTGTTTATAGTGAAATCTCTGATATCGACCCCACCAGTGGACGTAGGCTCACTTTGAGTTGAACCACTTAAATCTTGGCGTTTTCTGTGTGTGATTGTCATTATTTTCTTTTGTTTATTTCCGCTGTTATACTTCAAGTTAGTCTTTGATATACAGTTATTCCCAACAGTTTTTATTGGAGCAAAGGAGGTTTCTGCTTGGTTTTAGCGCTCCCAAGGCTGGGACTTGAGCTTTGGCTTTCACCAAGATTAGAATCATGGTCATGCTTGGAGTCTGGCGGTCTCCGTTTGGCTCAATTAAGGAAGATGGGCTCGGAATTATGATACTTTTGTTATTTTCTTATTATTTTCCTACGTATTCATTCATCCGAGCCCTATAAATAAATGCAATAGAACTTTTATATGGAGCACCTCACACCTACCTATTATCTCTCTAATTTAATTCGAATGAACTTTGATTTAAAAAAAAAGTCCCATAAGCCTGTACCAGACAGGACCGATTTAAGTAACAATGCAATGCATGCAGCAAGGCATTAATTGGTGCGTAAATGAATACACGTTCTTAAGAAGTTCTTGTCTGAAAAGGTTATGTAAAAACCACCATGATTATTTTGGGTGGTGATCCTTTGTATTTATAATAGTGTTTTCATATACACTTTGAGTCCAAATCAAGTACAAATTACTCTAAGATTTTATTTACATCTGTTTCCTATAACTAAGGGATTTTATCTTGATCTTCTTTGGTGTATTTCTTGCCGTCTTTACCTTGGACTAAGTCTTGATCTTGTTCTTGATCTGTAACCGTAATACCCCCCCCCCCCCCTCCGAGAAGCCTAGCGTTTGAGAGTCCCGAACGCGAAGCTTGGAACAAAAGAATACGAATGCAGGACGACCAAGGCCCAAGGCTCTTTGTAAATATGTCGGCAAGCTGGAGATTGGTAGGGACATATTGAAGCCGAAGTTCTCCTGAGGCCACCAATTCGCGCACAAAATGATAATCAAGCTCAATATGCTCCCAGCGACTGTGAGAGACTAGATTTGCGGCAAGAAATATGGAGCTCTGATTATCACAAAGTAGAATCGGAGAAGAGGAAGATTTCACCTTGAGATCACGAAGAAGATGACCAAGCCACTTGACCTCGGCAGCAGTGCTGGCGAGTGCCCGATATTCTGATTCACAGCTTGAACGAGACACAGTCGGTTGTTTCTTGGAATGCAAAGAGACAAGGTTAGCACCCAGGTAAATAGCATAACTAGAAATAGATCGTCGTGTATCAGGACAACCGGCCCAATCAGCATCCGAGTAAGTGAGAAGATCACAAGAAGAAGATCGAGTGAAAGAGAGGCCATACCGCAAGGTTCCCTTGATATAGCGTAGGATCCGTTTAACAGCCTGAAAGTGACAAAGAGAAGGCTTCTGTATATATTGACTCACGGCGGAGACAGGATGAGCAAGGTCCGGCCTGGTGATAGTGAGATATTGAAGAGCACCGACAAGTGACCTGTGAAGTGAGGGATCATCAAAGTCAGGACCATCAGTGGACAGGTGATGTGCAACGACCACGGGAGTGCTCACGGGCTTACTATCAACCATTTTGGCACGCTGCAAAATTTCATGTGCATATTTAGTTTGACTGAGAAAAAGACCAGAGGAAGTCCGATGTGCTTCGAGGCCCAAAAAATAGCTTAATGAGCCCATGTCCTTGGTAGCAAATTCCTTGGATAGTTTGCCAATAAAAGCGTTAAGAAGATTTGAATTGTTGCTGGTTATTAAAATATCATCAACGTATAATAATAGATAGATTAAATCAGTACCCTTGGAAAGAACAAACAAGGATGAGTCAGCCCGACAGCAACAAAACCTAACAGCAAGGAGAAAAGTACTGAACCGATGAAACCAGGCCTGTGGAGCTTGTTTGTGCCCATATAAGGCTCGACGTAACCGGCAGACATGAGAAGGATATCTTGAATCAACATAACCTGGAGGTTGCTCCATATAAACTTCCTCCTGAAGAATGTCATTTAGAAAAGCATTTTTCATATCAAGTTGACGAAGTGGCCAGTGATTAGAGATTGCCAAGGAAAGAACAGCGCAAACAGTGGAGGCTTTGACAATTGGACTGAAAGTATCATTGAAATCAAGGCCTGGTTGCTGGGTGTAGCCTTTTGCAACAAGACGGGCCTTGAGACGATCAATGGAACCATTTGCGAGATACTTGATGCGAAAAACCCATTTGGAGCCCACAATATTTGTATTTGGCGGTCGAGGCACTAAATCCCGAGTCTGATTATGATGCAAAGCTTGAAGCTCCTCATCCATGGCAGCAATCCATCCAGGGTGCTTGGCAGCGGTCTTGAAACCTTTGGGCTCGCGCATGGTGAGTAAGGATTGAATGAGATTGAAATTTGGAGCAGTGCATATATGAAGGGCCGAGTAGAAGGCCTGAAAATCCCAGATTTGGCCCGTGTTTGCATTGGGTGAGTGCCAAGGATTGGTGCTGGAGCTAAAGCAGTAGCTGGACTCGGAGCTGAAGCTGGAGCTGGCGAAACGGGTGCAAAAGGGGGATCCTGGCCCATCATTAGCAAGTACCTGCAAAACTGAAGTTGGCACAGAACTACAAGATGGATCAGTTAAACAAGGGCCACACAAATCCAAGATAGGAATGCGCTGAGAAGGTAAAGAGGCCCCTAATGTGACTGTGTTTGTGGAGGGGGTGTAGTGGGCTCTAGAAAGGTAGAAATTGAGGTAGTAGGTAAAGGTCCAGAGTGAGTGTTATTTTTGTACGGGTAGCCATGGTCATCAAAGATAGCGTGTCGGGAAATAAATACTTGATTAGTGAGACGATCAAGACAGCAAAAACCATGATGAGACATACTATAGCTAAGAAAAACACAAGAATGACTACGGGGAGCTAATTTGTAAGGGGCATAATCACGTAAGTAGGGAAAAACAAGACAACCAAACGGATGAAAATTAGAGTAGGAAGGAGGCTTACTGAACAGAACCTCAAAGGGAGAGCAACTAAAAAGAAGAGGCGTTAGCAAGCGGTTAATAATGAAAGTGGCAGTACTAAACACGTCAACCCAAAATTTAAGAGGGACATGGGAGTGAAAAAGCATAGCAAGACCTGTTTCGGTTATATGTATGTGTTTACGTTCAGCACAACTATTTTGAGACAGAGTGTATGGACACGACATTTGATGACGGACGCCCAAGGAAATTAAGTGATTTCGAAATTGATGATTAGTGAATTCTGTTCCTCCATCACTTTGGAAAATCTTGATTTTAGTGGAAAATTGATTTTCAACAAATTTCTGAAATTATATAAATATACGAAAGAAATCAGACTTATGTTTCAGAGGATAGAACCAAGTAAACCGGGAATAATCGTCAATAAATATAACATAATATCGAAACCCAAGGTTGGAAGGGATAGGTGATGGTCCCCACAAATCACAATGAATAAGATCCAAAACATGAGAAGCACGGTTTGTATTCAAAGAAAAAGGAAGTCTTTTACTTTTAGCAAGTTAACAACTAGAGCATACAGTAGGATTTGGGAGTAAAGAAGTAACACATAGGTGACGATTTTTATTCAAGAGAGAAATAATGTTTTGAGAAACATGGCCCAAACGGGCATGCCAATCATGAAAGGATGCCCGGGAACAATTATTAGGAAAAACGGAAAGGAAAGATTGATGGCCACGTTCAAGCACATAGAGTCCATTTTCACACCGATCGATTGCCACCACTCTTCTTGTGTCGCGAGTCTGCACAGTGAAGCGATCATTAGTAAAGGTAATTGAGAAGGGAAAATCAGAGGTGAGTTTACTAATGGATATAAGATTTTTAGTGAGACCAGGTAGAACTAAAACATCTTTTAAATGAAGAGAGGATGTCAAAGAGAATATACCGATGTGAGAAATTGGAAGAGAGACACCATTACCAACTACAACACAATCCTTACCAGAATACGTGTTGGCGTTGTCTAACTAAGCGGCATCTTGAGTCATATGAGTGGTAGCACCAGTGTCCGTATACCAATCTAAATCTTGGGCATCATTAAGAGAACAGGAAGTGAAGGCCTCAACCAAGTTGGCAGATGTTAGAATGCACAGCGGAAAAATACCTCAAGCTCAATTTAAAGAATTGCTCCACAAGTTTTTCCAGATTGATAAACTCCAAGCGTTTCCTCTTAGTGGCAAAAGTGTACTACGTAGTATAGAACTAGAGTAACACTTAATCAATCCACAGCCTAAGTATTTTATCAAGAGAGAACAAAAAAAAAAAAGAGAGTCTTTTTCTATTTTTCAGATGGTGCCAAAAACACAATTGAGGAGGACTATATATAGTCCTCCTATGCACGGCCAGCCTTCAATATTCAAGTGTAACAGCAGTAACGCATGGCTTAAAGCCATGCGTTACATGCGTTACAAGTAACGCATGGCTTTAAGCCATGCGTTACAAGCAGGAGGGGGTCAGCCCCACTTGGGCGCCCCTCCAACTAATATCTCCCACTCGCACACAGTGGGCATGACCCCAGGTCAGCATCTCTCTAATGTTCTCAATCTTGTTCATACAAATAAATAGGCTGTGCGACCACCAAGCACATCTGTAGAAAGGAGGGAGTACATACACCTAATCTCTCCCAGAGAAGACCAGCATAGTAACATCCCTAAAGTGTCTGGTAATGTCCTAGACTTATTCGATCGCATCAAGATCAAGCATTTTCGAACCCTCTTGAGTTTAAAAACTCAGAACAATGCTTGACTACCTCCAAATATTTCAATGTGTTCACAACCTTTAGCCGCTACCAAGATGTAGCGTCATTTGTATGACGTCAGCAAACACTATCGATGATACGATATTGAACAGTCTTCCCTTTACACTCATATCACTCAACTTTGGTTGAACTGCTTTCCCAACAATGCCTCTTTAGACCGTATCAATCATGGCCATAGACAGCATGCCAAAGTAGCAAACATCACAACCTCCATCTCGTGACATAGTTAAAAGTAAAGGACTTTTTTTAAGAAATGAGACTCACACAGTGAGAAAGAGGGAAACATTTTACTCACTTACTCATATGGTCGTATAAGCACATATAGTATGAAACACATGCTACGGTGGATTTCTCTTTCTCAAAGAGCATATGTCTATATCAACACCGTACAGATCTCAGTCTAGCCGCTCCTTAAGCGTCTAACCCGAATTCCTCAATTTGCACGTCTCCAAGGCGTCAAAGAGGAACTCGCATCTGGCTTACTACAGGCTACATGGATGGTGGGGTAACCCATGCATAGTCCAATCAATGGACTTCATCTTAGCTCCCACTAAGGCGACATAACTTTGTGTCAACCAACTTATCCCTTTGGACAAGTACCTAGGGACACAGTGTCTCATCTCTACTCGCTACTTAAGCGCTAGAGGCTATCGCTCGTGTGAGTGAGCCGATCTAAGCCTGTTGACATATCTTGTGTGTGTGTATTAGAAACAATACGATAAAGACAAGAACTGAATCATATTGTATTAATATCCCAAAGGAAATGTTACATCTTTATGTCATTTGAAACACAAATTATAGTCTACACAGTCCTAGATTCCTAACATGAGCCTCGAAGACATCTCTTGCTATAGGCTTCGTTAAGGGATCAGCAACCATGCGACTCGTAGAAAGATGTTTCAAAACCACTTCCTTTTGCGCTATCATGTCTCTGATGTAGTGATATCTGATATCTATGTGTTTGGTTCTTCCATGATACTTTGAGTCCTTAGCATATGCGAGAGCTGCCATGCTATCGCAGAATATTGTCACCGGATCTGATGTATCCGTGCCAATATCTAAACGCTTGAGGAACCTCCGTAACCAAACAGCTTCTTGAACTGCTGCAGAACATGCTATGTATTCTGCCTCCATGGTGGATAACACTATACAGGGTTGTTTCTTGCTGCTCCATGTAATGGCGCCTTGGTTGAGCAGAAAGACATACCCAGTGGTTGATTTGCGCTCATCTAGGTCGCTGCCCCAATCGGCATCACTGTAACCTCTTAACTGCAAATCTGAACCCTGATAGCACAGCACATAGTCCGCAGTTCCCTTGAGATATCGCATAATCCTTTTGACCGCTTTCCAGTGAGCTAGTCCGGGGTTTGATTGGAATCTACTCACTAAGCCAACTGCATAGCATATGTCAGGCCGAGTATACATCATTGCGTAAATCAGACTACCCACAGCATTAGCATAAGGGACACGGGCCATCTTTTCTTTTTCTTTTTGAGTCTTAGGACACATCATTTTAGACAAGTTCTCGCTCCTCGCAACAGGGGTGTCAATGGGTTTACATCCATTCATTTGGAAGCGCTCGAGGACTTTCTTTATGTAAGTCTGTTGAGACAAACACAAAAGTCTCTTTGAGCGATCTCTGTAGATTTTAACTCCCAGAATGTATTCTGCCTCACCCATATCCTTCATCTCAAAATTGAAGGATAACCACTCTTTTGTGGCGACTATCAACCCTTTATCATTTCCAGCTAGTAGTATGTCGTCAACATATAATGACAACATAATGAAACTCTTCTTAGACCTTTTGACATAAACACAATGATCCTCTGTGATCATCGTAAACCCATTCGAGAGAATGGCTCGATGGAATCTGAGGTACCATTGTCTAGATGATTGTTTTAGGCCATATATAGATCGTTTGAGCTTGCACACTTTGCGCTCTTGACCTTTGACCACAAAACCCGTTGGTTGATCCATATAGATCTCCTCATCTAGTTCTCCATTGAGAAATGCTGTCTTAACGTCCATCTGGTAGAGTTCCAAATCCATGTTTGCTACTATAGCTAGAATCAGGCGAATTGAGGCAAACCTCACCACTGGTGAAAAAGTCTCCTCATAGTCTATACCCTCCTGTTGGGTATATCCTTTCGCCACTAAGCGAGCTTTATACTTATCTATTGATCCATCCGACTTGCGTTTAACCTTAAGAACCCATTTGTTCCCAATAGTCTTACGCCCTATTGGTAGATCAACCAGATCCCAGACCTGGTTAGTCTTCATAGACTCAATCTCATCATTAAGAGCTTTCATCCACTCATCTTTAGTAGAAGATGAGAGAGCCTCATAAATTGTCCTAGGCTCGTCATCATCATGCGGAGCTACCATAAAAGCTTCCCCTTCAATCTCAAAACGACGACGGGGAATACTTTCACGTGTGCTTCTACGCGGCTGAGGTTGTTGTGATTGATTGACAAGTGATGTGCTCCCACTCGGATTCAAATAATTTGTAGGAGCTTGAAGAATTTCTTCCTCATTCTCAACTAAATTCCTTGGAGCACTTTCCTCTTGTTCCACAATCTCATGAAGTTCTAAACTCCTATCAACCTCACATCTACTTGGAAACTGATCTTCAATGAAATCCACATCTCGTGACTCAATCTCAGTCACACTTCCATCAGATTGTTCACCTATTAATACATACCCTTTAAAGTGTTCTGAGTACCTTATAAAGATACACTTCTTCCCTCTAGGGCCTAACTTCCCATACTTATGAGAAAGGTTGTGAACAAAACCCGTTGAACCCCATGGCCGCAAGTTACTCAAATTGGGTTTCTCGCCGGTCCATAGTTCATATGGGGTGGAAGTTACTGATTTGGAGGGCACTCGGTTAAGAATATAGGCAGCAGTCAAAAGTGCATCCCCCCAAAAAGAAATTGGTAGGTTTGCTTGCGCCATCATTGACCTAACCATCTCAAGTAGTGTTCGATTTCTCCTTTCCGCCACGCCATTTTGCTGCGGCGTACTCGGCATCGTCAACTGTCTTTTGATTCCTTTTTCATCACAGAGCCTTTTAAATTGCTCAGAGAGATATTCTCGTCCTCGGTCAGTTCTTAGAGCTTTTAAACTCTTGTCTAACTGATTCTCAACCATTCTTAGATATCGCTTAAAACATTCCAATGCTTCAGACTTATGGGAGATTAAGTAGACATGACCGTAACGTGAAAAATCATCTATAAATGTGATGAAGTAGACACCTCCGTGTCTTACCCTCACACTCATTGGACCACAGATGTCTGAGTGGACTAATTGCAGTGGAAAATATGCCCTTGTGGCTTTTCCAAACGGTTTTCTCTTAGCTTTTCCCATTAGACAATGTTCACATGTGGGCAAGATGACCTTAGCGAGATTGCCTATTAGGCCTTCTCTAGCTAACCTAGTCATTCTATCTTGCCCTATATGGCCAAGCCTAGCATGCCATTTATATGAATCCAAATTATCAGATGTAGAAAGAAAAGCAATAGACTCATTTAAGTTTGAATACTCTAAATTCAATATCATAAAACCGTCTTGAAGAAAAGCATTGCCATAAAACACATGGCCCAAATGAAAAGAAACATAATTATTTTCAAATACAATTTGAAAACCAAGTCTTAATAGAGTGACTACAGAAAGTAAGTTTCGTCGGATCTCGGGAGCGTATAGCACATTGTGAAGGAAAAGAGTGCGGCCACCCCGCAAGTCCAGCTTGTAGGTACCAAGTCCCAGTACCTCCACGCTAGCTCCATTCCCCACCTTGATATCACGACTCCCAGCTGGAATCCGGCGATACTCAACAAATCCGACTCTGTCTCGCGCTATGTGTTCGGTCGCTCCTGAATCAACAGTCCACACAGGATAGGAGTGAGCAACCATCACATGGCTAGTTACAAAAACAATGCGAGAAAAGTCAGAGTGTACCTTCTTCGGCTCAGTGCAGTCACGAGCGAAGTGGCCATTCTTTCCACAGTTGAAGCACTCTAATTTCGACTTGTTCTTCCCGCGCTTGCCCCTCTTGCTGCGCTGAGAAGTTCCTGACACCTTCTTAATTTGTCCAGCAGCTACCCCATTCTTGGACTTCTTGCGCTTAGGCCTTGATGCCTTACGCGAACCAGAATCAGCCACATAGGCCGTGTGATTGGGCTTGGCAGCCTCTAGGCGCTCAGCCTCCAATTCCAAGTGACGCGAGACATCATCAAAGTCTTTGATATTCTCGTTATGCGTCAAGTTCTGGCTCATATTCTCCCAAGAATTCGGCAGTGATCTTATCACTGCCTGGACTTGCTGTTCATCAGTCAGGTTGTTTCCTGCCGACTTAAGTTCGCGGATCATGGTTGACATAGCCCTAAGATGCTGCTTCATCGTGTGGTCAGAGCGCATCTTATAGGAGTCAAACCTCATGGTTAACCCACGCAACCTAGTGGCTGAAGTTCCACCAAACTTCAACTTCAAAGCCTCCCACATGCTTTGGGCAGTGTCATAGATCTCGAACTCACACATTAGATCATTGTGCATGCTGCTTAACATTATTATGCGCGCGCACCGACTTTTCTTAGCCCATTGAGTATAGGCTAATTGATCTATTTTGTGTTGTTCCGAGGTCCCTTCCCCGGGCTTAGTAAGGGAGTGAGATAAGGCCTCCAAGACCTCTTGCTCATCTAAAACATATTGGATCTTGCGATGCCAAATGTCGTAGTTCTCCCCATCCAATTTCTCCCCTTTGTTTAAATCGGCAACTATACTCTTGAATGCCATTTCACTACAATACGCAAAAAAAAAGGATATTACACACACACCTAAGAAATCTGCCGCGTCCATCCAAGTTAGAAAAAATAATAATTTAGACATGTCGCAAGATCGAGAAATCGCTAGGCTTCATAATCATCTCTTGCGCCACAATATCCAATTATTAAATTTCTAACCTAATTCCCACGCAAATTCAAAAAACATATGGGAGAATTAATCATAAATCTCAACCATACTCCCACTATCTTAAGTAGTCATCTAGTCCTAGTCACATGTAAAGACATAACCTACTAAAAATCGCAGTAACCTTTTGGGCCAGTCTACAAGGACAGCTACTCCAACCACAGTAACCTGTTGGGCCAGACTACAAAGATGGTTCATATAAGACCATTACAGTCCATTTTTCTTGTTCCATCAGTGCATTTACAGTTCTTACTGGGGTCACTGTGGTCTTTTGGCTATACAATGCATTTACAGTTCTTACTGGGGTCACTACAATTTTTTTCAGTCTATCATCTACACTGACATTTCTAACTAAGACTACTTAGTGGGAATTTTTCTATTTTATCAATAAAGACTAATGTATAAACATTTAAGCCTAACATTCATAGATGATAAAATAGTCACATATCCACATGTTCAATTCACATATACATGTCATCACATTTAATATAACAAATTAAATAAAAGATCACATGTAATATAACATAATGGAATAATAAAAAAAAATAGCATGAATATAACTATATATTCACATGTGATCACATTTAATCTAAAACATTAAATAAAAAATCACATGTAATATAACAATATATCTTAGCATATATTAAGTCATGCAAATTTCATCCCCTCTTTTTATTTTCTGTTAAAAAAAATGGCTTGAAAAAATTGGGCCTTTTTTTTTTAAAAAAAAATGCCCAGTTTTTTTTTTTTTTTAGACACTGAAGGGCCGAATGGCCCAAAAAAAAATTGGGCCAAGCCCAGCCCGAGTGCAGGAAAACAAAAAAAAAAAAAAAAATTGGGCTGGGCCGTGAGGCCCAAGCCCATGGAAGGCAGATGACCTAATGGTCATCTCCTTCCTTGCTTCGGCTACTGTTCACGTGAACAATAGCCGTTCGAAGCAGCACCCAATGAGCCTCCCACGCAGCACCGCAGGCGGCGGAAATGATCGGTCCAAGCAGCAAGGTGCTGCCGACCACCTTGCCGGTGGGCTTTGCGCCTCCGTGGTGCGCGCAGCACCTCTCTGGTGCGCGCTGCACCACGGTGGTGCGCGCGGCACCGCAGGGGTGCGCGCTGCACCGCGCTGGTGCGCTCTGCACCGCGCTGGTGCGCGCTGCACCTCTGTGGTGCAGGGCAGCACCTCGCGGTGGTGCGCGCAGCACCACTGCGTTGGTGCGCCTTCCTCTTTTTTTAGAACTAGAGAGAAAAAAAGAGGATGAAAAAAGAACACCATATAAATCTCAAGCATATGCGAGAAAAAAAATATAAACTGGAAGCAATTTAAAAAATAGCTCTGATACCAATGTTAGAATGCACAGCGGAAAAATACCTCAAGCTCAATTTAAAGAATTGCTCCACAAGTTTTTCCAAATTGATAAACTCCAAGCGTTTCCTCTTAGTGGCAAAAGTGTACTACGTAGTATAGAACTAGAGTAACACTTAATCAATCCACAGCCTAAGTATTTTATCAAGAGAGAACAAAAAAAAAAAGAGAGTCTTTTTCTATTTTTCAGATGGTGCCAAAAACACAATTGAGGAGGACTATATATAGTCCTCCTATGCACGGCCGGCCTTAAAGGCCAGCCTTCAATATTCAAGTGTAACAGCAGTAACGCATGGCTTAAAGCCATGCGTTACATGCGTTACAAGTAACGCATGGCTTTAAGCCATGCGTTACAAGCAGGAGGGGGTCAGCCCCACTTGGGCGCCCCTCCAACTAATAGCAGTATTAGGAGGCCGAGTATAACACTCTTTGCAAGTTGAAGCGTAATGACCTTCACAACGGCAGATCTGGCAGCGGATGGGCCGATGTCGGTCTCGATTATTGCGGCCACCACGTCCACGTCCTCCACGAGAGGAACGACCCTCTCCACGACCACCCGTATATGAAATGGGTTTGAAGCTACGAGATGCAATGAAGGCAGTGGTAGTGGAGCCCGGAGGGCAAGTCGACTCCAATTATCGAACAAAAATTTCATAGCTTTCGACTTTGGGCTCAACATCATCAAAGATAGGGAGGGGGGATAGAGACAAATGAGTGGTAGAAAAAATTGAGAAAGAGGAACCGAGACCACGTAAATACCAGTGGAGTTTGTCGAGATCATCAAGCAGACGTCCCATTGCTGCAAGTTGATCACAGATTGCCTTGAAATCTCGGGAGAACTCAAGAACGCTTTTGTCATTCTTTTTCATAGTCTGAATGTCATCTTTGAGTCGAAGCTCTCGAGACTTCGATCGATGGCTGAAAGTATTTTCCAGTCGAGACCAAACAGCCCGAGACGTAGATAAGCCAACAACAGCGGACATGGCTTCCTCTGTTAAGGTGGAGAATAGCAAACTGAGCACAAGCTGATCTATTTGTTTCCATTTGGCTAACTTGGGATTTTCAGAGACAGAGTCACCGGAAACGATGGTGGAAGAGGGCTCGGCAAGTGAACCATCAATATAGCCAAGAAGATTTTGGCATTGCAACAGTAGCAAGACTTGACTGTGCCAAAGGAGGTAGTTTGAAGAGGATAATTTGATGGTGAGAAGGTGGACCATGGTGGTTAAAGGCAGAGTGGGGTTGACGGAGGCCATGGGATCGACGAGGATATTAATCCAAAAACCGCTCTATGATACCATGAAAAGGTTATGTAAAAACCACCGTGATTATTTTGGGTGGTGATCCTTTGTATTTATAATAGTGTTTTCATATACACTTCGAGTCCAAATCAAATACAAATTACTCTAAGATTTTATTTACATCCGTTTCCTATAATTAAGGGATTTTATCTTTATCTTCTTTAGAGTATTTCTTGCCATCTTTATCTTGGACTGAGTCTTGATCTTGTTCTTGATCTGTAACCGTAATATTGTCTCTACTACTCTTGGCCTTTGTTTGCGAGTCCCTTTACAGATATTCCTTCCTTTGCCACCTACCGAATCTCCTTCTACTAGCGATAGAGAATTGACCCATCTTTCATACACTATAATTAAGATCTCTTCCATCTAAATTAGATTTTGGATAATTGTTAAGTCCCTGTCCAACTCATAGTTGAATTTTTGCATTGCAAGTGTTATACACAAATTACATAAAAGTAAACGAAATATATTGATGTGATTTTATGTGCACATTAAGTTCATTTGTAAGAATTTATTTTCATATAATCGTTTTATAGTTAAAGTATTTCTACAACATAATATTACGTGCAATATTAAAATGTATAAGTTTAAGATTGCATCTAATTTAATTACGAATAGGAATGATACAACGCTTCAATCTTAATTATATATATAATTTAATTAAAACTATTTATTTAAATATTGATTCTAATTAGCATGATGTCTTATTATCACGTATCCGTGTGGAGACGGCCAGTTTCCTAAGCATTGAGCAAAGTCTTGGTCGGTTGTACATGTTTTAGATAATGCAGGCCAAAACAACCCTACATCTATATAATCCAGAATTGTCCCACCAAACATGTACGGCAAGTGAAGGAAGAAATTAATCTTGGAATCAAGCTGCCAAAGCCCAGAGAT